>NW_010197103.1:0-86220 GCF_000695765.1 Mesitornis unicolor | reverse complement strand
TTTTCTGTCTGCTGATACTTAAGTTACTAGACACAGTGTTGGTGGGCTTCATTCTGCAGTGGCATACATTGATGGCGTTAGCTGCTGTGTAGACGTCCGTTTGTTGCTGTGGTTACGTGGTTCTGAGGAGCAGGAGACAAAAACAGGGAGTTCTTTGCGTGGTTTCAAGTTTCTTGGCGATGCCGACTATGTACCAATGCCAACTCAAAATGAATATTCCTGAAACTGCACCACTGATGTCCTAGAGATCACAGTAATTTAAATGAGGAGAAATGGGAAATGTGACTTCCTAGAAATTCAAGCTCTGGGTTTTGGTTTTCAGTTTCTTAGACTTACATGCAAAGCCACTTTGCCTTTTGCTTGCTTAAAGACGGGGAGGAATTTCTGCCAACAAGTGATTAGGTATTGTGTCGGGTAGATTTAGCAGGCAAATACACTGTTCAATCAGAAGGCAATCAAAAGCTATGTGATGTTACTGCAACCTCTGTAGCTTGAGGTGCTTAAAAAACAAAGTATTAGCTGAATTTCCAAAAGAAGCTTAAAAAACCCACAGATTGCTACCTCTTATTGTTGCTTCTCAAGTTGTGACAAAATGCTGCTTGCTTCTATGCATCAGTATTGCTAAACACTTATATTTGCATTCATTGTGGTGTAAATGCGGGACATGTTAGTGCTGTTGTAACCTCTTTCTATAAGTTTGGTTTGACTGTTTTCAAAGACAGTGACTGAGGTATGTTAATGCCGAAATCTGCCTTTTAAAAAATGAGCATGAGAGAATTCTTTAAGAATGTGAACATTTTTCAAGGATAAGACTCAGACCTGATTCTGCAAATGTATACGACCGAACATGGTGATGCAGCTGCATCAACCCTCAGACCCAATGAAATTGCTTTGTGTTAGTTTACTTTGAGTCTTTTTGGATTAAAGTTGATAAGCATGTGGGGGGAGTTGTCAGTAGACTTGCTGGAGTTGCAAGATATGCGGCTGTCGTACTGAAGTACTGTCAAACTAGAAGAGTATAACACCTAGGTGTTATTGGAAGGAAAAGGCCTGGTGAAGGTAGCCTCTGTTGTAGGGGTGGCTGAAGACTTTCCAAAGCATGAGGAAATTTTTATGTTGTTTCATTATAAAATTCAAAACAAGACATTGAGAACTGTGGCCTTTGCCTTCTGTGGTAGGAAGAAGTAATATTTTTTTGTGTTCACCATTTGGAAAAATCATGCCAGCCCTCCTATAGGTCTGAAACAGAAGCAGTGGTTCTACAACTAAGTACAGCTGAGAACTGTTGTTTTAAACTTTTCTTAATTATGTTAATCTCTGTTACAGTTTCAGTGAAAAGGAAGTTTGAACCTGTGGACAGAGAGAAATATTAGCAAAGGGAGTGGTGATAAGTTTGTTAGCCTCTGAAAGAGAGAAAGACATTGTGCAATGCTGAGAGTTGTTTGAATTTTTTTTCGCTTCAATTTGCCAGCAGCTCATTTGCCAACACTGATAGGTCAGTCTAGATTTCAATTCCAGTGTACCTGTGGAACAGCACTTCAGAAATAAATGCGTGCTTGCAGCCCAGAAGGCCAACCACATCCTGGGCTGCATCAAAAGAAGTGTGGCCAGGAGATCGAGGGAGGTGATTCTGCCCCTCTGCTCTGCTCTTGTGAGACCCTGCCTGAAGTACTGCAGCCAGCTCTGGAGTCCCCAGCACAAAAAGGACATCAAGCTGTTGGAGCGCCTCCAGAAGAGGGTCACAAAGATGTTCAAAGTCCTGGAGCACCTCTCCTACAAGGACTGTCTAAGAGACTTGGGGCTGTTCAGCCTGGAGAACAGGAGGCTGTGGGAGTCCTTATTGTGGCCTTCCAGTTCCTGAAGGGGTCCTATGGGACAGCTCGGGAGGGACTTTTTACAAGGGCAGGTAGCAATAGAACGAGGGGGAATGGTTTTAAGCTGGAAGAGGGCAGATTTAGATTAGATATTAGGAGGAAATTCTTTACTGTGAGGGTGGTGAGACACTGACACAGGTTCCCCAGGGAAGCTGTGGATGCCCCCTCCCTGGCAGTGTTCAAGGCCAGGTTGGACAGGGCTTTGGGCAACCTGGTCTGGTGGGAGGTGTCCCTGCCCATGGCAGGGGTTGGACTGGATGATTATTAAGGTCTCTTCCAATCTAAACCATTCTATGATTCTATAAAAGACTCACTTGGACATTTACCATTAACAGAATAGCTTGTTATAAATATCTATTCATAATGTATGTAGCTATTAGAACAACAGAGAGACATTATAGTAATACAGATAGGTATACTGTATAGGAAAATGTTACAAAAAAGATCTCAAGTCAATAGGAAAAAATTCCTGGGCTAATGGAAATAGAATTAATGAGTTTGGTTTCACTTGCAGTTAGTAAAAGTTAGTGCTTTCTACACTGTTTCTTTACCACAAAAGAGTATTAAAAACTCTAAAAATTGATCTCTGGGAGATTTGAGCAGGTTTCAGCTTTAATACTGACTTGGTTCAAAAGATGTTTGCATTGCTTCAGCAGCTTATTCATTATTCTTACTTCTAAGAGGATAAAACTGATTAACAGATTAGTAATAACCTAGTATTTTGGTAAGATTAGTAGCGACATGGACATTTTTTTTCTTTACATTCAAATAGGATTCTAGGACTGAAAAGGGTCTCCTGTGTTATCATCTACTGGTGCAGACAGTCGCATCATTTAACTTGTGTCATGAGATTGTCAAACTTGACTTTTAAGATTTGGCTTCCTGCCCCTGGGGCTTTAGTTGGAAAAGCTATCCAAAAGATAAATTTCTTTGATGCTAGGGAATCCGCTTTAAATATGCAGGCTCTCTTTCCAGTCACCTGATATTCACTTCTGTTAGGCTGTGTCTTGGTTTTCCTTGTTTTTTCCCTTCTGTTCTAGATCTTGATATATGTGTAAGCTACCCTTATTCTCTCTTTCCAGTTCATTAACCAAACAAAGCTTAGTCTCATCTCGTAAGATATGCTGCCCATTTCCTCACAGTAGTTTTATCTTCTTTCCAAATACGAGTTTGATGAGTTATTTATTTATTGGCGGCAGGGTGTAGGGATTCTGCATCAGTGTTTGACCAGTGCTTTTTATCCCTCTATTGAATATGCCTCGAACCTAAGGTATTGATTTCTGTTTGTTTTTGTTTTGTTTTCTCTTTAGAGATGCACTTCCATTTTCATCCTTAGGTTTTATACTTGGTTAAGATTAAATGCAACAATGTACTTCTTGGTAAAAGTCTGTAAAGTTTGATATTATAACTTAACACCAGACCATGTATCCTGGTGTAACATGTCTTAAAAAAGGTCCTTCTGTCTGTTGCTGTTGAACGTCAGGTCAGCTGGCCGTTGGTTACTGATGTGACAGCATGGTTTCCACTGGATATGGTGAGGCAGAGTGTTGCTGTCTAATTTAGTAATTAGTTGTGAACACAAGAATTGTTTCTGAAGGAGTTCATGGTGAGCTCAAAAAAAGGTGAGAGATGTTACTCAGCATGATATATGCTCCTCTTTTCTGAGTTGCCAAATCAGTATTTTATAATTTCTATTTGACCTGATAGAGGGAGCAGGAGTGTCTCTGGTTTGTACTGGTAATGCATGTGAAGTATGAGATGACAGCAAGAATCTAGTGCAACGTAGTTTTCATAAAAAAATAAATTATAAAAGTTAAAAATATCTTAGTGGTAGAAGGAAAAGTTGTAGATGGTTTGTACCAGACATCACGTGCAGGTGCTGGAAGTATTTGGATGTAGCCCATATTTGTGTCTGTCCTATTTTCTAGCCTATCATTTTCGTTCCCTTTGGGCAGTCTGTAACATCACTCGAGTGTCTTCCACTTTTCTGTCTCATCCATTCCTAGGATATTTGCAGCAGCTTATAGCTGCTAAAAGCCATATAAAAGATACCATTGCCTAGCCATGTCTGATGTGCTAAGATTTTGAGTATATTTAAAAAAAAAAAAAAAAAAGTTGTGTCCTTTAGTGCTGAAGGGGTATATTATCTGTTATACTGGGTAGCAATGCATAAAGGAACTCACATGATGTTTTTAAAAAAGTAAGCATGGCCTATGAAACACGTAAATAAAAGTAACAACCTAAGAAATGTTTGCATTTGAACTGCTCTCAGTGGCCTTTGATATACTGCAATTGTGGATGTAAATGTAAAGTACACGCCTTTTTTCACTCTCAGGCCTTGCAAAGAACCCCGCTTGGAAGGCAGAGGGTGAAATGCTCCTTTCCTCTCTTCTTTAGGGGAAGGGGAGACTGAAGTAGTTGTTGGGTGTGAGACCCAGATCCTCTTTCATCGTAATTCTGGAATCAGTGTGGAAGGAATTTTGTGCCCCATTCTCCTCTCATCACACTCATTTGGCATTGGCCAAACTTACCTAAATTCATCCTCCGTATTACTTATTCTTCTCCCTCTAATCATAGTTATGAAGGGTAAACACTTAGAATCAATTAGTAAAAATAATCTATGTAGCAATTTTGCTGTTTTTGTCATTAGGGAAAAAAGCCCTCTGACCCGATGATCCACTCAAACCACTGTCAAGAGATGCATTGCGTGCTAGTGTAAGGATGTAACCTCACCTTTTTCAGTACACAGCTCACTGTTAAGAGATCTGGATTTTAAAATGTTCTCATTTAATTTCAGTGATCACTTTGCTCTATACATTTCTATTTATTTCCAAATCTCAAGGGAAGGCATTCATGTGAAATGACGCTGATACATGGTGAGTTATTTAGCCATTGCGGTTGGCAGGCGTGGTACTCTGTGGTTTAGTGGCTTCTTATATCTTTGTGCAGGCACAGACTTTGGAGGAAGGAGAAGGGGAGTAGGCAGAGGTACATTTGTTTCCTGATGATTCTGTTTTTATTAAAAATACAGTTGATAAGTTTTTTTTCCACTAATTTGCTTCTTACCATTTTGAAGTTTTCTTAAAGACCCTGTTTCAGAGATGACTGCTGCATTTGAAATACAGGATTGGATGTCTCTTTGAAATGCCATTCTGTTTAGAAAGAACACCTACCATTTAAGTAAAATTATAGTGCTCTGAAAGCAAAAAAATAGTCTTTTGTCACTCCTGTATATTTATGCATATTTCATTTTAACCAGAAGGATTTTTTTTTCCCCCAGCTTGGCAGAAGCAGTCATTGGCAGAATGATTTTTGACTTTTTAAAATACCAGTGTGAAGTCTTCTCCTTCTGTTTAAAAATTCCTCCTAACAGCATAGTTCATTTTGGGCTCTTTTGTGGTTTCTTTTTGTTTTTTCCCTTTCAGCTTTTTCATAAATACTAGCAGTTTCATTTAGGGTCAGATGATTCCATTGTTGGGATTTGGGGTGAAACCAAGTGCTTTTCTCTCAAAGCCAGCTGTAGTTCAGGGGGAAGGGAGAAGGAAGCTGCTGTGGTGTAAGGAAGCTGGCGTGGGCTCTTTGGTTCTTATACCCAGTAGGCAAACTGTGGTACTGGTGATTTGTCCTCCCCAGACTTTTTTTTTCCTGAGACAATCACTGTGGAGTAGTCACTTTCCTCCACTTTTGTTGTAAAAACTTTAGAGCAAAAAAGGAACTGGCCTGTATTTATGAAAAAAGATTTAGCAAACGACAGGTAAGTTTGCAAGTTGGAATGATTTTGAGTGATGTTGAGGAAGGATGGATGTGTTATCATTGCACTGAAGAACATTTTGTAATCTTCTCTTTACAAGAAAATAAAAATAAATGGTTGAAAAGATTTCTAGCCTAGTCCTTATTTAGTTATCTTTTGAGTGGTTGAAATAGGAAGCCCCACCTTGCGTATCTGTATATTGTGCTGTATCATTGGAAGTAATCAGTTACTGTGGCTTTCTCTGTAATGTAACTTTCTGAGTGGTGAATTTTTTGGCTTTCTGAAGGAGATAATCTGCACAGACTTCCGTAAACTGTAAACAGAGCCTTTTGCTACAACCAGGTTTGTGGCTGAGGGCTAAGATGGTCTGCAGTCTCTAATCAGATAGGTCCAAAGAAGGACCAGTGGGCAGGGAGGAGGTAATGGTCAGAAACCAATAAGCACAATGTAAACTTGCACATAATTTGAATGTGCACCTGTCTGTGGACAGAAAATATGCATCTGTGCATGCAAAATCGTTTCTGGCCCCAGAGATTTAATCTATATTCAGATTTTACTCTTCATAATAATTACAGACATTTTATTTCTGCTTCATTAAACTTTCTTTTTGCTGCTTTTGATTTTTGAAAATTTTTACTGGATTTTGAGTTTGTGATTAATAAAAAACCCTTTCTTCTCTGTACATAGGTGACAATGGTGGAACTGATCCTGGTGAATTATTTGGTGAAGAAAATATGATTGATTGTACAGAACTTCTGCTTGTATGCATCCTCGTAATGGACAGTTACATATTTGATTCTTTCCACTTGACACTTTTTTTAGCTTTCTTATGACACTGTAGGTATTACTGTAGGTATTACAAATGGTCAGCAGAACAAGATGTGTGAGCCAGGAGAATCTAGTTCTTAAAAATCAATTTGAACTTATAATGCATAAGAGCAATTACCAGATGCTTTTAAAAATCGCCTTGTTCATTGTACCCTGTTGAAAATTCCAGTAAGTCAGATTGGTCTGTCAGTGCATCATATCCAATTCAAGTGCCTATTTACCTTGCTGGAGCATAGCAATTAGTGATCAATGTATGCTTCTGATGGTGCATTGCATAAAGTGAATCAAAGGTGACATAACCCATGAAGAGTTCTTTGGTGATTGCTGTAGGCATCTGAAAAGTCATTTGTTGTTGAAGCCGTCCATGTTGGCGGTTCAGGGTAGCGTGCTGGATCACTGTACTCAGATGGGTGCTTGTTTGAAATGTTTACAGCTTTGTTCTCACACGGTTGTGCGCTCACCGGTTTTAGAGGCAAGACATAATTGAGGTGAAATTACCTGCTGGTAATTCATTATCAGTTGAGTAAAAGTATTCATTGCTGTGAGGAAAAAAGAGAACCCATTCAAGAAGCACAAATATTATCTCTAAAGTACTTTCATAAACATTGCAAGGGCAAAACCCACAAATGTCCTTTTTGCAGTTACAGAGACTCCAGTACAATGAAAGGGATGTGTTTGTCATAGTCTTAATAACAAATCCATCCATCACTTCATGGCTTGGTGATACATAGTAAGAACACTGCCACTTGTAGAGAATCAAAACAGTTGAACATATCATCGGAAAATACTTAGATTTATGTTTCTAAATGATGGTTAAATGTTTTTGTGATCACAGTGACCCTGTCAGTGCTTGGGAAGTGGGTAAAAATGCTGGGAGCTGGGTGGAACAAAGAGTAGTGGCAGTGGGCTGGGTGGCATGTGGGTAGTGAGCATGTGGCAGTAGATGTGTGTGTATGGAGCACCCTGAACGTTGGGCATGAGGAATGCTGAGTAAGTATCACTCATAAAGATGTAGAGCCAAAGCCCCCAGCTGTGGCTGGTCTGGCTGGTTTGAACTCTGGCATATTGTCTGAATCCTGCACTGGTCGGGATTCTGGTCTTCACGGAGGACACTGAGAATTCATGGCTTGCTGCCACATGCAGGAAAAGTGCATGAGGACAGAGCTAGATGGATTAACCACCACTATTTTTCAATAAAGAAATGGAACGACTCTTTTTAGTTACTTGTCGCTTTACTTGCCCCCTTTTTTTGCTGTGTAAGAAAAGCTGGGGGGAAAACAAAGAGGATTTGAAAGTTCCACGAGCAAACTCAAAAGGGTGTTTTTGTCTTCCTAGAAAAAAATGACTGTCTCATCTATGACCATAAAATTCAAACAGCTTAACTGAGTTACAGGATTTTAAAACAGTGATGAGTGAAGCTGTCCGTGTCATTCCCTCTATTTTCCTTTCATCAGATGTCTCCTAATATTTTTCCCCCCTACATTTGTAGGTTAATGCAGGTTACATGACATAGGTTTTGCCCTCATTGCTTATGAGGGCAGAAATCTATAATGTTATTATTACATAACCTTACTGCCCATCTTTCTGCTTCTGATCTATTGCAAAAGACTAAGAAGGCCCACAAAAAACTTAATTCAGTGTATTGCTCTGTAAGATCTTGTTCGCTCAGCTGCTGGTAATACAATCTCCTGCTCCCTGCAGACTTCTAGTTGCTAGGATCTTGGTGTATTCAGTGTCTGGCTCCTCACCCCCAGCTGGCTGGGTGCCAGATGGCTGAGACTTCAAGCCAATGAGATTATTTTACAATGACTCGTTTGTTCTTAGAACTTAGAAGGGTTTCTTTACATGTTAGATGAAAGTCTGAAAAGTTTTCTTAGTTTAATGTGACAGCTGCCTTTCCCCTGGCAGCAGCAGAATTTTGACTTTGCTTGTAGTGCTCTTCAAAATATTGTGGTTTGTGCCAAAGACTTCAGTTTCTCTATGAAAGGCAGGAAGCCATAATTTCCTTGCTCTAAGCAATATATTTTTAATACGGTATTCTGTATGAAATGTGAACCAGTGGCTTCAAGGAGCTGATTGTACTGTTTTGTTTGCAGTGTAACTTTCTTTTCTGCAGCGTTCGTAAGTTAATAGTTATCACTTCAAATAAGAAAAAAATTACCATAATCTTGTATCTTTACTTTATGGCCTAGGTTAACATTGTCGTTAAGAAGACTTCTCTTAAAAAAACCCCCATGTTTTCTTAAAATTCCAGCACTAGTAGTGGAACACAGTTCTGGAACTGAAAATTGTAGCACTGCACAATGAATAAAAAGTACATTAAAAATATTTTATAAAAAAATGTATTGGGTGATGCTGTTTTTGCAAGAAGGCAGGAGCCAGCACTTGAAATTAAATACTTGGAGACATGATTAAGTCAATACGTATTCACAAAAGCATTTACAATTTTTTAGCACCAGGAGAGCTCAAGTCCCCTCAAAGCCAATAGGGGACCAATTTAGAGTCCAACATCGGAGGAGCAGAGCCATGAGAAAAGTTCCACTTACTTGTTGACCCTGAGAACAATACTATTGAAGATTGATCCCATTGTACGAGAAGAGATGGGATTTAGTGAGTGTAAAATTCTGTACTGGAAAAATAAACCACTTAAGTGTTGGAAGATAGTGGATAGTTAAGAGATGGGTAAACCCATGCAGGAATTTAGGGTTGACAGTGTGTTTGTTTCATCTGTTAGAGATGCAATTTCTAAGATGCACATCCCAGACATATTAAACTCTAAGGCAACTTTTGTCTTGATGTTTAAAAATACTCTTGAGGCAGATAGGTCTGACTGAAATTAAACTGTCAGTACTAGTTGGATGGGGGTGGACATGTATTCACCCACATTGAGATGTAAAAACTTCTCTTGTGAAATGTGGCAGCTGCGCAGTGTTGCAGAGGAGCTCTACTCAACAGTTCAGGATCAAAAATGAGGAAGTATTTATCCAGTTGAGCTTATAATGGGAATGTTAGGTAATCAGAAAGGAAAGTCACAGGAATGTGACTTACGGAAAGGAACATTAAACTGTAGGAATGTACCTAATGTAGTTGATTTTTCTTACCCTGAACTGGAAGTAATTGTTTTGTCATCTTCCAGAAGAGTTGTAGCTACAGCGTTAGAAAGATCCAAAGGATTTTCCTCCTGTTTCAATCAGAATCAGCTACACCCTTCTTTGTCTAACCTGTTCTGAGAACCTCCAGCGATGGAGATGCCACTGCCTCCCCAAAAAGTCATTGCCAGTTTTTAAACTATGCTTAATTCTTAGCATTTAGCTTAAATCCCCTTTGTATAAACTCTTCACTGCCTTACTGACAGAAGTAAAGACTCAAAGTTTCCTTCGATCTATCTTTTTTCCACTAATCATTGCTTAGTTTTTTAAGTCTTTCTTTTTGTATCACATTTTATAGAACCTTTTATTTTTGGGTTGTTTTTTTTTTTTAATGCTGTCCTTGGACTGCCTCTGGGCACCCAGAACTAGACAGAGTGTTACATCAGAGGTCTTGTCAATGGCAAAATTGAGTGGAAGGATAATGTCAGACACCTGCTGTATTAGATACCTGTTTTGTCATCCTAGGACTAAAAAAAAAAAACAAACCAAAAGCAAAAGATGCTCTGAGAAGAAGCCCAAGAAAGCTTTTCACTTTGTCCGGTTAGCCTGCCTGTGAGTGTTGTTGCTGATTAAGAGTATGACAATACGATAATTTGTTCTAATATTTTTTTATTAATAAAATGGCCATTGGAGTTGTCTGAATTAATTAATTTTCAAATAGAACGTCTCTTTTAGGAAAAAAATATCCAATAATCACTACCTTATTTGTTTTTCAGTGAGCACTTGTTTTAGCTACTTAAAATAAGAAAAAAAATTTGCAAAGTAATCATTGTGTAGTCTGATTCTACATAGTCTCAGCTGTCAGAAATTGGAACTTGCTGTTTCTTTGTCTGCAAGGCAGATGAATCAATAGATAATCAGATTTCACTTTGTCGTACTGATGCTTATCAAAAATGATCAAATCACATCTTGACCTTCCTTTAGAAATTAAACATTTGAATCCCATGCGTCCATGTACAGGAGAGCATGTCTTGCAGTTCCTTAATTATTCTACCATTCTTGGCTGAATCCATTCTCCAGTGCCCTCATTTTTTTTGAATTTTAAGTGCTAGGGATGAGTACAGACTTCCAGTTGCAGTTGAATAACCTCTGCGAAAAGCAGAGGTAAGAGATCCATATGTTTTGATATTCCCCAGTTTATGGCAAAAGTAATTCCCTGAGAGTGCACGTTCATGTAATTACCCACTACATTAACTAAATTTCATCATTGCTTTTCAGAACAGAGTCCCTGTTACATTGAGCAGCTCGCATTCCGTGTTTCCAGGGTCCTGACATAATCATTTGCAGCCTGACTTTGTGTTGCTGTGAAGTTATGCTTGTGCAATCTTCTCATTACATTACCAAGTTACCCTGTTTTAGCATGTGCCAAGTTGGTAGTTAAATACTGGTATTGTCCTTTGTGGTTTTGTTTGTTGAGCTACATATCTTTTGCTCCATTACTTTGAGAAGACTAAAGCTACACAGGTAGCTCTGCTTTAAAAAGCAGCACCTTAGTTTTCCACTTCTCGGTTGCTCTAGAACCCAACTGTTGACTTTACAGCTCTTTCATTTTTGCTATAAGGTTTTCTGGACTTGCCAATATAAGTATTCAGATTCAGTGAGTCCTCTTCCACATCCGTATCAATTGGTGTTGTCATACAAAGTGTTTCTCCATTAATAGCTACTGCTGCCTTTTCCCAGGATGTGAAGAGGGGAAAAAAAAAAGGAAAGTGATTGATAAGTATTTCTGGTTGGTGGAATTGTTATAGTTCATTTTGTTCCTAAAGTATTAGCAAAACTTTCAATGTGCCTTAAGTATGGTGACAGTGATATTTCTGCATATCTTCTGGCTTTCCTTAGTGGTTTTCTACAACACTTAAGTTTCTATTTATATCTGTTGCTATCAACTTTCTGTTTTGCCCATTATATTTCTGTTTGTATGAGACATACGCTTTAAAGCTCCTTTTGCTGCCTGCCAATTTCTGCGTTTAGTGCATTTCTTTTTTAAATAAATTTAAAAAATAAATAACCTTAGGGTTTATTCATGTGCTTATCTTTAAATGGTTTTCCTAGTTCTGTGAAAGTGTTCCTAGATTCACAGAAGACTTAAGCATACATTTAATCTTTGTCTGAGTGCTGAGAGGTTTTTGATCTGTGCGTGCATGTTGTTTTAAGACTTACTGGGTGCAAATGATAACAAAGCAGCTACAAGCACTTTAGTTAAGAAACAATATTGCTGACAAGATGTCTGGGGAGGGGAATCTTAGTTTAGGCCTTTGCTTTCAGGAGGATTTTTTATTTTTAATATATTAACTACCTATAGTTTCTATTGAGTCCCCATTACAGAGACAGAAACTTTGTCGTGATCATTGGTGATGCCATACATCTTTCAGTGGTTTTTGTTCTTCAGTGATCTTGTCCTAGCCTCATGAGAAGGACTGCGTTCAAAAAGTTGTGCAGTCCAGTTTTGAAACTTTCAGGCCTAAAAACCCATATGGCCTTTTTCTGAGTGACTCACTCTCTAGAAGTCTGTATACATCTTTAGTATTATTAGTATTATATGAAAGCTGCCACTTCCTTGTCATGTTAAAAAAGCAAACAAAAAACCTGTTTTCCTATCCCCAAACAGATGCTTGGCGAGGAAAATCCATTTGTGTGTCAAGGACAATGAATCCCAAACCTTCCATGACGTGTCTTACTCAGATCTGCAAATGGATGCTGAATTTGCATAAAACAAGCATTTACAGACATTTCTGTCCTAATGTTCTTTACTGGCTGTTCTAGACAGTTTCCCCTTAGTGTTTTGGCTTTTCTAGGGCATATTTTGAATGGGGAATTAATGTTTCTAACATGGTATTATGAGTTCTTATAAATAAGTCAGTCTGACTCTCTGTGCAGACATGGTTCAAGATCTATGTGCTTATGCAGCACTGGTGTCCAACATAAGTGCCCTCAGCCTTTTCTCCTGCTATGATCTCCTGATTATATTCACTATAGGATTTGAGAGCCCAGTAATCCAGTTATTTGGTACTGTCTATTTATTAATAAGGATCTTGCTTATGGAAATATATAGACAGCTGACCAAGGAGCGAACGAGTTACTTTTGCTAAAAGTTCAACCACCATGCTTCTTATACTTAAAAGAATTTGCATTTTACCAAATTTAGTGGAAGAGAGCCCTTTACAAGAGTTTTTTCAAATGGCTCTTACTGTATTTCCTGAAGTACAGAATTAATGTTGGAAGCTGATGAAAGAGTAAGTAATTTTCAAAATCTCTCAACACTTTTTACTCAAAATGTGACAGAGTTCTGCATTTTCAGGTGGAAACCACATATTCGGGAATGTTTTAATTAAAGCAATAGTCTTGATGAGAGCTGTATTGGGGTTTTTTTTGTTTGTTCATTTTTGGCAAATAAACAGAAAAAGTTTTACATTGGGGGCTGGAACTGGATGATCTTTAAGGTCTCTTCCAATCCAAACCATTCTATGATGCTACGATTTATCTTGAAGCAAATACCTGAACTGACATCTATCTTGAAGGAAGTGTATTGTAAAAGCATACTAGAGGTATAAACAAGTGAGAATGATCTCTGGATCTCTTACCTTTATTAGATCTGTCTCGATCTCTTACCTCATACGTATAAACTTTGCATGTAAGTAGTTTACATCCTGTGCAATCTGTAAAAAGATCAAAGACACTTGCTTCACATCTGCGTAGTCTATTGAGTTATGTACATGACTGCATCTCCTGAATGGCTGTAATGCTTGCTCAGAGATAGCTAAAACACTTCTGATGGTAGACTCTCACAGAAATGGGGGTTTTGGTGGTGTTGTTTGTTTGTTTCTTTTTTAAAATATTGTGTAGAATTGGCTCTTGAATTGGTTTCTTTTCATCTTGAATTAGGAGTTTGTTTTCCCAGATGTGGTACTATGGCATAGAATTAGTAAGGCTGCAGCTTCAGAAACAGTGAATGCTTGTGAGCAAGAGACTCTTTAGTCACTATATAAATCCTTTATTGATTAAACGAACTAGAAAAAATACTTGATTTTGTTTGTTATCCATCAGCCTTTTTCTATCCGTTCCCTGAAGGACGTGAAAGTTTCTGCTCCAGTTCTCAGCCTCCTTGGTGAGAACTGCAATGTGTTGGTGAAGCATCTACATAAATAAATGGCTGTCGGCAATCCGACACTGTTGTTGTCGTGTTCTTCTCGTAAACGTTTTGCAGGAAGCTCCGTAGTTCTGTACTGGGGTGGACAGTGTTGGACTGCACAGAGAACATACAGGAACAGTGGGAGCCTTTCTGCTGAGGTCCGCATTTTGCCTTAGAGAAATGTGGCATTAATGGGTGCTGTTGGTACAACAGTGCTCTGAAGCAATCAGCGTGAATTAACTGAGAAGACACTGTTTGTGCTCTCCCTTAGAGCTCCTGCCAGTGAAAATTTTCAGGGAAATTATGCAGTGTGTGCAGATGTGGTATATGTGGTAATACTTTTTGCTCTAACAGGATGTGAAGACCGGTTTCTCTTTTGAGTCTCATTGTTTTGCCTTTATTGTTATTACTTTTCTAAATATTTATATTGAATTAACCTCTTTAATCTATGTTATCTCAATGTCTGAGTTACTGGACTTCTGCTTTACATCTGCGTCCTCTTCATTGTATTGGGAGCTGTCACAGAATATTCACAAAATGCTGAGGAAGTAACAGTAAAACTGCTAACTCTTGGATAAGATACATTGTATTTAAGAGTCAGAGGCTATTTTAAATTAAGGTAGTCTTGACGTGGTATTAGTGGAAATCAATTTTTGAGACATAATCAATATATTTTTGGTAACCCATTACATGTAGTGAGTCAGAAAGAAGTACTTCCATGGAAGTCTCAATGAAAAAGAAATCCTACATTTTAATGGAAATTAAGAAAGTTATGTTAGTGTCTTGTGGTAGCACGAATAGTTT
This sequence comes from Mesitornis unicolor, assembly GCF_000695765.1. NCBI lineage: Eukaryota > Metazoa > Chordata > Aves > Mesitornithiformes > Mesitornithidae > Mesitornis > Mesitornis unicolor. The sequence continues at coordinate 71,685 of NW_010197103.1, read as the reverse complement.
CACTAATTATGCTAAATGGTCTCTCTGTTTGAGAGAAGTGTTACTGTTTAAGATTTTTCATGTTTAATTGCACTGAGCTGTGGTGGGTTGACCCCATGCAGCAGCCGCTTGCCAGACTGTTCAGGAGCAATGAGAGAAACCTTAGCTCCCCCGCATGCCAGTCTTCAGACTTTTTAAAAGTCACTAAAGCAACATTACCAGGATTCAGGATCCACAAAGTCACCATGATTTTACTGAAGTTTTCAATTGAAACCACACAAGCAGAATCTAACAACCTTTATAAGATATGTTTCTGATGGGTCAACTTTGCTTTCTGTTTACTGTCGGATAAGAGTATAGACTTGGAAAAAAAAAGGAAGCCATGCAATGTTGTTTAGATGCCTTTATTTTGATTCTCTGCCTATATCTCTTGCTGCAGTAAGTAGTTTGAATGACAGAAGGCAAGCCGACGTGCAGCAGCAGGAGGCATAGGTAGCAAGAGAACATGTTTGTTTAAAGATATTATGCAAAGGAAGCAACTCTTGGCCACAGGGAACAACCTGTACTGAAAGAGGCTGACAAAAAGGTTGCTCAGGGGTCAGGCTCTCTCCAAAATAGCCATGTTCCTATGTTTTACCATGGCCATGTTTCATCTGTTTCACGGATATTTCTGGGAGGGAGCTCAGCTGTATTTTTCCTCTGTGGTCGTCATTGTTCCATAGACGGCAGCTGCAGAAGAAGTTGTAGTTTGGTGTTAGTCCAAGGCAGGGTGTGTGGGCAAAGTACTCTCTTCCTGCTTCGAGACAGATGAAGGAATCTGATTTGTGCAGGAAATCACTGCAGTAAACAGAATTAGGGAAATTTTTGTATATGTATATTTATTATGTAAAACATTGTTTACATCATGGGCAATAAGGAGTTTGCTCCTTTCTTATGGCCCACTTGTTAACTTGTATGCTGCAGGTATCATATTGTGCTTCATAGAACATGGAATTAATGACAGATCATAGTAAACAAAAAAACAAGGAAGGATAAATACTGTAAGTAAGGAATGGCGCCACCCATATTAAAGCATTTAGTTAATTAGCTTAATTGATGTTACAAATGTTCCAAACGGTGATGGTTCTCTGAAGCTATATCTACAAACATATCTATAAAAAAACCAAAATGAGAATACAGGCTCAAGTCACTGGCTCAAAATCACATAAACTTCTTAGGTGCTTAGTTGCGTGCTTCCTGGCACTGTGCCGAATCACAATCTTTCAGATGATGCTTAGACATGGTTTGGGTCCTGTGCCTCTCTTTTAAATGTATTTTCCTTGCTCTGGTCATCTCTCTTCCTAACCTTTTAAGGTTTCTTCTGTGGTTTCTTTACCTTTCCAGTGTGAAATCTTTGTTCACTGATCATTTGTCTTCCTTTCTGTACCTGTGACAAATGGACTTGACCTAAGCCTGTCTCATGCAGTCCTGCAATGGGGACAGTATCAAGGTGGTCAGTACTACTCTTTGTATTTTCTGGTACTTTTTTTTCCTGTGCAACTGAAAGCTGATTGCCTGGGGAAAATAAAAAAGAGGAAAGAAAGGAAAGGATATGAGCTTTTATTGCCTATCCTTGCTGTTTGGCTGCCTGGCAAGTGCAAAGGCAAACATCGGAGGGACTAGAGAAAGTCACCATTTCTGAGATGTCCTAAGCACAGTATGAAACATCTTGAAATGAGGTAGAGATAGCACTGCTGCTGCAGCCAGCGCCAGCTCCTGTTCTTCCTCAGATGTTCCTACATACATTCTGTGTAGCCATAGGGTGAACTTGTATTTAAACTCCAGAGTTTGTGTTAGTTTGTAGTAACTGCAGTGGTGAATGTGAACAAAGTCTTTGAATGCTATCTGAAGTTCTACAATGAAACCGTGAAGTCTCATGGTATTTTCTTCGTGCATCAAGATGAATATTTTAGTGATAGCTTTGTCAATAGAGCCTTTTAAAAATCTCCTGAGTTTCTCAAGTGAGTTAATAGTGACTGCCAAAACTGAGTGAGAATTTAGGCAGTCTTCTTAGCCAGAAAGTCTCTCCTTTTTAGTATCATAAATTTGCTGTCTTATAATCTCTGTGGAGAAAGGAAATCCTGGTTTCTAAAATTAAAAAGGATTGTTATTTTAAGACTGTAAAATAAGAATGTTTCAGTTTGGTTAATTTGTTTCAAAAGATTTATACATTTATATATTTTAAAACACTTGTATCAACATAAGGCTATTTATTTGTTTATTTATTTGTAAAGTTAGGATTAGGTCAACAACCTTGTTAAGTTAGGTCAACATAACTTATGTTTTAGCAAGTTAAGTCAGGTCAACAAACATTCAGAGTGACTCAACCTCTCCACATGCTGAGAAGACATTGTTTAGCCCACAGCCCTTATGTGTGCTGGATCAGTATCTTTGTGCTCTGAAAGACTTCCAGGTTTTATCAAGGTTCCTGCTGCTGTTACAGTAATCACTAAGGACTTGTCCAAGAGGAAGACTAATATCTAACTAATTTAGAAGGAAAAGGTAGCTACTTTCTTGAAGGAAAAAATGGTTACTGCTTAAGAAAGACATAGTTCAGTTTAATGTTAAGAAAAAGTTCAATGAAAGGACTGAAAAAATTAAAAAGATAACTCTCATTACCTCCCATCATAAGGTAACAGAAACTGTCCCTTACAGGAAACATGTAAAATTGTAGTGGCAAACAAAACGCAAACAAGAGAGTGCACCTTGAGCACTAGGAATCTACACATGCTGTTACAGACATGATGACTTTAGTATGTTGAAAGAAGATGACTTTGCAAAATTGATCACAGCAACACACTTTTGACTATTGGATTACATTAATAATTACTGAAACCAGCATCAAGGTTTAGAGTATGTGATTTTCAGCTCTTCCAGATAAAGTTCTTTATGTGGAAGAAATTAGTTTCTCATCAGTTTTTCGTTTGAGGTATCTACTCTGCTAATCCTCCAAATATGTAATTATTAAAGCAAACCAGCAAGAGAGTTGTCTCACGTTAGACAGTTTCACCTTTCCTTTTAGTTAATTTCTATTAGAAATTGTGCTTTACTACAGCAAGGAGGAAGGCTGAATACATTCTCCATTCAAATAACTGTGTATATGATTAATTATTATTAATTAGTTATTGAAGGCTTCCTAGTTCATGTTGGAAATATGTTAATATTTAGATCCATCAGATCTTTTGAGCTTCTGTTTCTTTAATAATAAAATCATTTGATTGTCACATTAATTGGATAGAGTTTTAAATACCACCATTTTATTTCATCAGTTTGTCTTTGATCCTTGTATTGAGAACAACCATTAATAAGACAGCGCAGTTATGGAAGAACATAGTTCAGCTTCTTTCTGCAGATGGATGGACGTGTACCATGGAAATGGACTGCTACGATGGATAATGGATTAAATGAATTACTGAACAATTCTTACAATTAGAGGTCCTAGTTATGGAAGTTTAATGTGAGTCTGCAGGGGTTTTTTGTAGTATCAGTTGAAGTCTTTTAAAACGAAAAAACTGAGTTTGTTTAATCATTTGGCTTCTGTACAGTTATTGGCAAAATATTGTGGTGGATTTTCTTGAGGTGTTTACAGTGACAGTGAGAGAAAACGTTTCAGTGGTTGCTTCTGCTTTGGTATCTGCTGAGGAAAGGTTTGTGCCAAGCCTCCTTTTGACCTGTGTTTTATGGATCATCTGCTGCCATGGCACTCAAAAACTGGGCAATATCAAATTATTACTTGAAATCTTGACCAGCAGGTTTTCTCTTCTGAAAAAATGATGTTTTAATTACTTTTGGTTTTAAGTCTTATGGGTAGATAACGGCTACATGATGTTTTCAGGAAGTGAAAGAGGCACGCAACTTCAGTCTGCTCACGGTTGACTTCAAATGCTAGTAGAGTTTCCTGTTTTTTTACCGTGAAAGCTGTTACAATATCATGTACAACATATTTCATATGAATGTTTAGACAGCAGTTTTTTAAGGCTCAGTGTTTGGAATAAAAGTCTGTTAATGCTGTTCTCAAATAATACACTTTTATTGTGGTAATGCTACAGTATGTGTAAGGAGAAACTATTGCATAATGTGAGACAAGCATGGTTGAAAAGGCAAGAGGGAGAATGCTGAAAACTGACATTTAGGTCTTCGATGTTGGAATTTTTAGAAGTAAGCCTTGGATAATCACACCTCTTGAGAGGTTGTATATATATTTTATTTCTTATGGAGATATAATTGATTAAAGTAGTGCTAAAGTAGTATTCACAGTCTGTGAATGATCACTGCATCTACATTCGGTAAATATTAATAGTTTAAAAGCTAATAAACTATCAAATTTAAATCACTGTTATCCAACAATAAACACGTATTCAGAATTGTAATACATTTACAATCACAACAGTAATGAATGCTGTCTTGTTTCCTTTTTAAAGTGGCCAAGTAAGAACTGACTTGCAGCTTGATCCAGAAACATTGTCTTGCTAAAACTTCAGTCTCCCTCTGCCATCCATGTGGAAGCTGAGTTTTAAAGAGAGGTGATCTCTAAATTACAAGTTTTCCTCATCGAGCTGTCAAATCAGTATGACTCTGCTATGACATAATTGTTTGTCTACATGAGTGCTATTTTACACCAATGACTGAAACCTTTTATCCTGCAAATTTGTATGTGTGCACATTATAAATAGTCTCACTGATCAGTAGTATTCCAACTGTAAGTCAATTCTGTGCGGCCCTGTAAAGGGTGCAGAATACAGATCTTTCTTGAAGTTTTAAGCCTGGTAAACTGTCAATTTATATAACTGCTAAATTTTGTTTCTTAGTGAGAGTGATTAATTTTTTTTATGTGACATTGTCATTATGACAAAACCCAGTGTATTTTATTTAGGAGCCAATACCAAAATTTTTAGTTAGTTTTTAGTTAGCTTAGTTTTAGTTAGCTTTTAGGTAGCTTGAGTATATGCATTTACTATTTTGCCCTATATTTGGCAAAAATAAATGCTATTTATAGTGTTGTAGTACCAAGCAATGTGGCTGCTTTTTGTTTACTTCTGTCTGTGCATATGGACACTATTGTTGGCAGGAATAAGCTTAGCTGAGGGAATATTTTTGTCACTGATGCAACAGTTGGTCCTTACACAATGTTTTTATTTCGAGAATCGCACCATCAGAATTACTTTCTTGGCTCAAGAGTAGTTTATCTAGGGAAAACTAACTCAAACCTAGAAGATAATTGTATATAATTTACCAAAATTGTTGTGATTGAATTTATTTTTCCTTACAGAATATAATAAATAATACCTCAAAGTACACGTATTTATACACACATATAATGCAAAAAATAGCGCTAATTTGGAATGGGAATATAAAGAGAGAACAATTTAAGTCATAATGAGTTTAGATGGAAATGCCTGTAGTATTTCTGAAATCCCATGAAATGAGAAAATTCTTTGTGTTTGAAAAAGATCAGCCGTGCCCACTTTGAAAGATATGTCTAATTTTTCACTGCTTCTGTATAAGAAGATTCTCCCTCTTAGGACATGTCATCAGGTTTGTGTACAGTAGCAAGTAGGAGTCTGTTTAATTTAAATTATAATCCCACTGGGATTACTTTCCCTATGCATGTTCTGACATTAAACGTTAGGCGACGAGTGGATCTGCCCACTGCCAGCTCAAGCGCTGGAGCGAAGGAAGAAGCGTTTGTCCAGCTGTGGAGCCCCGGCTGTGGCACAGGACCCGGGAGGCTCCAGCAGGCTTTTGAGTTCAGCTCAGCACTGCTAGGTGAGAAGGTGAATGTCTCCTCTCTGAGACACTCGGGTGTCTGCTGGTGTCATCTGCTTTTCTCTTACCTAGGCTATGCTAGCACCTGTATGGATGAGGAAAGAAACCGCAGTTCAGATTACACCTCCTCTCAAAATTTCTCCTCCTTTGATTCACTTTCATTTATACTTAATGTAAAGCAAGCTTCTTATAAAGCTAAAGTAACTACTTAACATTTTAGCCATAAATATAGCTCATTATTGAATGGGAAAAATACTTTTGCAACTAGTTTCAATAATTTATTATTTTAATGAGGTTTGGAAACTGATGCCTTCTGAATTAAGGTCCTTCAGCTTGATTTGGTTTATTCTTCCAGTTTTAATCCTTAATATTTACTGCATCTTTAATATATGATACTTGAAATATGTATCTTCATATTTGGGACTGTGGGAGAAAATGTCATCTAGGTTATGTTGTCTTTATGTAAGATTTAAAATATTCCATGTAAGAGAACTTATTTTAGGATTTGCACTGTTTCTCAGAAATTCCTACCTTAGGTGAAAATTACTGTTGTTACTGTGTTTAGGAGTTGATTTAAATCATACTGAAACTTCGGCTCTTTACTTCTCCTTTACTTAAGTTGATAGAGGATATTACTTTAGCATTTCAATATAGCTGTAGAGTAACAGGAAGACACAAAGACACACAGATTCACATTCTTGAGTAATAAGAATAAATTTCGTCTACATTCATTTGCCAAAACTCTGCCATTTTACCATTTTTTTTTTCAGACAGGTAATCTGCCCAACCAAGAGTTAACAGCGTGTTGGTACAACTTGGAATAAGATGCACAAAACTTCTGAGATTTAGATGCATTTCATTCAAAGCATTCAGAGCATTTTGTCTCTTTTAAGTGTATGCTTTAAAGCTTTAAAAAAAACCATAGCTTTCTTGAGATGCTTGGATAGGTTCCAAAGCTTCCAGTAATCAGTAATGAAAATATTGTTTTAAAGTACTTTTTATTGGGTTCCTTCTATTCTGTATTCTTTTCCAAGTAGTTGTAACCTCAAAACCTGCCAGTTTATCTCTCAAACTAGGCTTATCATTGTGTTTCATTGACTGCACGTTGATAAAGCTCGCAGATAATGCATGTGGTAGTTCAGTGATGTAAAACTGAATTGAATCTTTTGTATCAGAAAAAGGGTTTCTTGGCTATGTTTTGAAAACAAAATCTTAGTTCTTCAAGCTGGGACTGTGAAAAAATTAACTCACATCTTATGCTGCAGCAAAAAAAGATAAAAAGGAAAAAAGGGGAAAAAAGAAAGAAAAGATGCTTAAGTAATAATACCAAGTTTAGTTTATAACCCTTGAGTTTTTTAAAATCTTTTTAATATTAAACAGGATTTAGTCTGGTTTCAAAACTCTAGATTCTTTCCTTCAAAATAGATGATTATGGTTAAGTTTGGAAACATTATGAGCCTAGCAACTTAAGGTAGTACTTGTCTAGTAACTTTAGTCTCAAGAAACAGATATTTGCTAATGAGATCTCTTAGGTGTTACATCTTGGGCAGAGCTGTAAAGTATTTCTTCTAACCTCAAGGCGTCTTTTTGGCACAAATCTGGGGAGAGATCATAGAATCATGGAATAATACAGACTGAAAGGAAGGTCATCTATTTCAAACACCCGCTTCAGGAGGGTCTAATTAGGTCACCTTGCTCAGGCATTTGTCTTTGAAGAAGTTATCAGCAGTAGCACGCACTTCTCTCTCATTTTCTACTGGGTACCGCATTGCTCACTGAGGAAGAGAAAAGCAAATGAGCTTACTTGCTTGGGGGAAAAGCCATTTTCAGAATACATTGATAAATATTGTCATATATGAAAGATCTATATGCTGTTTGGTACTAGCCTGAGGAATGGTCTAGACTGCACTCAAAATTTAATTATATTAATTATAATTTACAGTGTAGTAAATTCTCACTGGTTTGTATTTGCAGTTTCCCGAGTGTGGTTTTTACGGAATGTATGACAAAATCCTGCTCTTCCGCCATGACCCTGCCTCTGAAAACATTCTCCAGTTGGTAAAATCAGCTGCAGATATCCAAGAAGGAGACCTGGTTGAAGTTGTCTTGTCAGGTAACTAAAAAACAATGAAAAATACTGTCATGCTTTTGCAACTGAAAATAGCCACAGTATTTTTTTTGCCCAGTTAGGATTCACTTGTCTAGGTGATCCTGCTCTGGCAGGGAGGTTGAACTGGATGATCTTTCGAGGTCCCTTCCAACTCCTAATATTCTGCGATTCAAGAAAAAGTAATTTTTGTTTGTATGGACTTTCACCTACACTGGGTCAAAATCTTTCTCAGACACATTATGCCTGTTAATTCTATTTCTTTCTTTTCTATTTTCTATTTCCATTCCCCTTCTTTCCCTCACCCGCTGAGTATATCTAAAGCTACTTCTGGAAAATATAAGGGAAAGTATTGCTATCTCTTTGACCAACCGTCAGTCCAGTGCTAAAAGCTGTTTCATATGTTATTTTGAGAGTGCCTAATTTATGTAATTTTAACTGCATCACTCATGTCTCTAAAATGAAGTGGCTTTTTTAACTTACAAGTTAGGGTTGAATCTTAAGACTCTTCCAGAAAAATATACTAGTTTCTTCATTCCGTATGGCCCAAAGACTATGATGTTGTTTCCATGTTTTTCTTGAACAACAGAAGTAATAATTTTTCTCCTCTCTGCCAAAAGACTTGGAAGTCTTCCTTGGGCCTCTCCTTCATTAGCAATGAAAATCTTTTATCTAGTTCTTATGCAAATAAACGTGTATTCATAGTATTTTATATTAGCAAAGCTGACAAAGTATTCTTTTTGCAAGCACTTATTTTTAAACTAGCTTCAGAGGCAATAGATTTAGAACAGTGCAGAGTACTTCAAAACATTATGCCCTAAGTAATGATATTTGTGTCAAATAATCAAGTTTGCACAATATGTTTGATAGTGCATACCAGAAACTTACTCTGACCCTGTGCAAAAGATGACAAATAATCTATATTTAGGTTATGATTTAGATCAGATTATTCATTAGATTAAGCCCATGTCACTTACGGACTAGGGAGGCCAGAACCAGACACAGTACAGAACTGGACATGGTGCGAAATAGTCAAGAGTGGGCACGTAGTGACATTGGTCAGGTGCAACTTGTCAGGCTCCATGGATTTATTTATGTATGTCCAGTTTGCTTAACTGTTCCTTAATATCCTTCTTCTCTGCTGAGGGTAAGTCTTTCTCCAGACTTTCCTTCTGGGATTCCTGAAGGCTGGTCTTGCCCATAAAGAATGAGGCATTGTGTACCTTGGCCTTTTCTGTAGCCTTTTTATCAGGTTGTCTCTTCAGACGACAATGGGACCACATTTGTAAGATATTATTGCAATAGTACGTGCAATCAGAAAATTTTGTTTTCTCTTACTTTTTGACCTTTAGATCCTCAAGAAAAGCAAAATGCATTTTGAAAACTGTAAGTCTAAATAGGTGTTTATTTTCAGATACGCTCCCTTTTTTGGCATGTAAGATTGTAGGGTTCTTCTATAATACAAACTAAACCCCAAAGAAAATTGTAGGAGTTTTAAGATTTTGTTATTTCAAGCAACAAACACAGTAAAAGATTATCCCAATTTGAGCTTTGAAGGCAAACAGTTCTATTGCTTATCACTTTACTAAGATACTGGGAAAGAAAATGTGAGATGTCACAACTCTCATTACAGACTAATAAACTATTTACAAATCATCCCTCTTTTTCTTCAAAAATGACAGGTGTTTCCTTCTGATACTACTTTGATAATCCATAAATTATATGGGGCTTCATGGAGAGCCACTGCTGAAATAGCTAGTTCTTGTAGTTCTGGAGTTCAGGACTCATTTTCCTTCCCCAGTTACAGTGGTATGAGTTCAGCAAGAAATACTTCATTCCCCATACCTCTTGATGCAACTTGTCTTTGTAGATCACACACACATAAACACCTTTCTGCTGGTACAGTTGCACATATGAGGTTTTAGTTATGTAGTTACTTGATGTAAGTTGCTGCTTAGATGAACTGTTGTGATTTTTTGATAAAACACTGAAATCTGCTTTTTAAAAGCAAAACAAAAGAAAACAAACCTCAACAAAACCCACTTACGCAAAGAGATCTTATTATGAAACCTTGACAATAAGATGGTTTGCCAGAGGAGGAGGAGTGGAGACCACTCAGTCATCAGTTGGTGATGTCTCAAGGAGTTCAGCAGCTGAAACCCAAGAAAAGGGCTGGGTCAGTTGTTTGCGCCTTTTCGGTTGTGTTGTCATACCAGATTCCTCAGTGTGATTTCCTGAAGCTGGAATCACAGCTTTCATCGACTTGCGTCTGCTTGCAGTCTTCCTGCTGTCCTACTGCAGGAGTTTCCTGTGAAGAGGAATTACTAAGGCATGTTTTCTGTATTGACATGGCTGTAATACCAGCTCCTAAAACTACAGCAAGAGGAAGTAAAAGATCAGCCACACATTACATGTTCTGTATTATAAAATTGGGAATGGTTTCCTCCCATGAACTTTGCACGTGAACTTTGACGCTGCAAAAATAGCTGACTTTAGACAGACTCATCTGCTAACGGTTCAGTGTGTTTCATGAGACAATGCTGTGCTCGAAAGATCTTCTAAATGCAAAGGACAGCAGATTAAACTTACAGTATATAATGTCGTGACTGATGATTACAGTACTATAAGTGAAAGCCTTTGGTCAGATATCTTAAGTTATATAAGAGATTAAATAAATTTCCTTCATAAACACTCAAAAGCGCTAGTGTCCTCCCACAGATGAGCCTTAACTAAATACAGCAGTTCATTTCTGCAATGTTAAAATTCCTGTGTCATGGAGGGAAGGAAAGTATTCCCAGTTCTGCGACACTGGAGAACAGAAAGAACTATATAAACAGTCTGTAATGTTCAGGGAAGTATTCAAACTAATTCAGGCAGTTTTTTATTGAAATACATTCAGATATAGTTTCAAATTATTACACATTTTTGCAATAGTGCAATACGAATTAGATGAAGATGTGTTATCTCTCTTTTTTAGTTAAAACAAAAATCTACCTACACACAGAGCTTTAAAACTTTTTTTTCATGATACTAAATATGGGTTTGACCCTCTGAAAACAGGAGAGATTGGCCTAGAGCGCTACAGTGGATGATATTGAGAACTTGAGCAGTGGGAAGGACAAAAGAAATGCAATATTTATTCAGATGCTTATGTTTAGCTGGTTAAAGTGTTTTATTTCTAGGCTATACTACAAATTTCTAAACAGAATATACATTCTAAAGTTCTGTAAATTCAAGGTATATTATCACAGTTGTTTTTGAATAGTGTGTCTGAAAGAGGCAGTAGAACGTGCTGTTACTGCTACAGCTTTGCTGCTGAAAACTCTGCACTGTGGGCAAACATCCCCTGAGGCACTGATATCTGATGTCAAAAGCTTTACTGATCCACTGCATTCATTTTTTATTGCATGTGTCGATACTGGTCAGGGTGGAGAAAGCTGAACTGTCAGTCCTAGTACCATGGGGTTATGTAATCAGCTCATATCCTAATATTCTGCATTTCCTACTCTTCATTGTAGTAGTAATTACAAAGCCTTTTTTTAAAGGCTGGACAACCCATAATTTTTTTTTCTTATTGTACTTTATATTCTTTGCAGTTTAAGGAATAATAAATGTGATTATCTTCTGGTTTAGAGCTTATATTACAGGTTCTTGAAAGATGAAAACTTATGTGGAAAAATGTATAGTTGAGAGGGGTTGCTCATTGTAGCTGAAGCACTTTAGACCATTTGAGGGAAGAAAATGTATCTGCGAATGTCATACAATATAACTGAAACAGCTTGCGGTAGAGCTAGAGGTTTTTGGTGAAACACAAGAAATTTAATCAGCTCAGAATGTAGCACCTGCTGTACTTTTATATTCGTAATGAACATTATTACTTGCATTTTGCATTGGTGCATTACGCAGTAGGATTTTAATGGAGTGTAAGAATCAATGAACAAATGTGTATCTGTCTGCTGACAGGAGATAAGCACAGGCTGTTGTGGTCAGCCAAATAAATCATCATTCAGTGCCAATATAGATTCTGGCATTTTGGAAGTGAAAGGTCAGGCATTATTATGAGAGTGGAAGCAGAAGGGTATGTTGAGTTACAGATTCAGATATACTTAGCGGTGCATTGCCTATTTCAGGTTTTCTTCAAAAGGTGCATCTGGTTTCTTGATGCACAAGAGGGGAAAGTCCTTTACTAATGCTGTGGAAATCTCCACCAATGTGTTCGTTCAGTCCGACATTTACTTAGTTAAATTGCTTTTTAGACTGACAAAGGATCCAAATCTTTGGAAAAACAATTTCATAAAATACTCTTTGTAGGAAGGGTTCCTTTTTGATTAGAATAATCTCAAAAATTATTAGGCAGCCCAAACCAGGAAGGAAGGTACATAAGTTGCAGTCAAAGTTATAATCAAAGGTAGCTATAAATGTGTAGTCAGTCGTTCATAAACACTGAAAGGAAGATAAACCAGAAGTTCCCTCTTTGTAGGTCTCTTTCTAAGTTGCAGTCTTACTGTTTGCTCAGTAAGGTGAGCTTAAGTTGAAAAGTCTTGATGTGATTAATTACTATTTGCTACAAGCTTCATCTGGACCGGTGAAAAGGTAACTTTCATGTTCCACTCATGAAATAAAGGATGCAAATGCAAATCACCAAGATAACATAAAGTAAAATTCACAGTAGATTATTGTTGAAGCTGTTTTAAAAGCTAGTCAAAAGAATCCCAAAATTATTTCTTTCAAGTGCCATTTGTTAACCCCAAAGAGATATTAATATTCAAGAGGTACAATTCTTCTCTCTGGAGAAACTAGATAGTGCAAGATTTACATTATTACATGAGATCTGGGTTGTAGTTAACCTTTTCCTAAAATGCAGGTTGTGTTAAGTTATTTCAAGCTGTCTGTAGGTGCCACCACCACCACTTCATCTGTGTACTTGTGACCTTTTTTTGGATGAAGTATAATGGCCTTTCTTCCCTTAAACGGAAGCACAGACTCTATAGAAAACAAGCTCGCAAGCGAGAGTTGCTGTGGCTGTGTACTTACTTTTTTGAGTTCTGTTTTTCGAGGCCTTCAAGGAAACAATTGCTATAGATGCCTTCAGGCTTTTGTTCCTGTTTATGTCCTAGGCTATACCTTGTTCCTGAAAGTTTATTAAAAACTGCTGTGTAAATTTGCCAAGCCTTTTCATGTTATATAGAAGGGGGAAAAAAGTATTTGCAGCTTTAATAAGAGTTTGCTTATGGAAAGCGTATCTATTTTTACTAGGGCAAAGTTACATTGGGTTGCAAGAGATCTTTGCCAGCCACTGGAAGGCAGACAACGAAACATTAGCATCTTGTGCGAATTAGTGCTTCATCTGCTTGCTGTGAGCAGTTGTGCTCAACTTGGCGGGATTCCTGAAGCAAGGAAGTCAAATAGCAGCTATTTTACGTTCCCTTGCTGAGCTGATGAGGGCAGGAATTGATCCACTGCTTTTGTTAAGAAGCTGTTTCTGTTTTAATATCACATAGAAGGCACACCATCTGATCATTACGTGGGGACGTTTTACTTGGATTCAGTACTGCCTTGTATATGATAAAATATATTGAACTGGATAAAAACTGTGAATAACTATTGCAATTATAGTAAACGCCACATATCAACTGGATTGTGATGTTAGTTCAACTGCCAGCTTGAGATAAACATTATGATGTTGTATCTTTGAACATCATTTTATAATACTTATATAGTTGGTCATAGTTTGTGACTTTGCTTTTTCATGATGGAAAAGCATCGTTGCCTTGGTGACTTCATGGCTACAGTAACACCATTTTTTTTCTTGTGTCTCTGAGAAATACAACTGTCTTCTCTATCCTATCCAAGATTATATCTTTTAAAGTTATTCTTCCTCTATGTCCTTTTACTTTTCTCTTGCTGTTTTTTTTTTCTTATTTCTGTGGCAGTAAGGCTCCTTACTGATTAGGTTAAAGTAGATTGATTTTGTATCCCTCAGTGTTCATTAGCCTACGTAATTCTTGAGTCATGAATTTCAGATAGATGATTTTTGTATCTGAAGTTCTTAGGACTAAAAGGTTCTTTCCTTCTTTGTTAGTGTGTTACCTCGTTGTCTTTTCAGCTTGTGTTATAATTGTTACCTTCTGGATACAGACTTCAAGATTTGTATGTTTTCTGCAATAGCAGAATCTTTCTAATTCTCCCTCCCATCTTGCCTTACCATTCTATCTTTCTGCTGCAGGAGGGAGTAGGTAAAAATAGGATGAAAAAAATAGATATCCTATCAACAACACTTCCTTATATTTTCTGGCTGCATCATCGACAGTACACGTTGAGTAAAATGATACACAACAAGCAAATGTTAGTAGGGAAGGCAGTTCATGTGTCAGCTTTGCTTCTAGTGCTCTTGCAGAAATACAGGCCATGCTAGTTATTCTTCCTTGGGTCTTTCTACGTGTTTTTAGTATTTAATGATTATTTCAGCAGCAGAAAATCTGAAGTAATTGCAAGATTCTGTGAACATGGATTGCAAGAAGGCGAGCAATGTATTTCTTCACAGGAGCAAAATTACCTTTATGGTTTTAAGTAAGCTTTTCTCACTCATGTCTAGATTTTAGATGCCATTTTTAATGCTTGATTAGTTGGTAATCATAAACAATGTCATTTTTTACTTATTAAAAAAAATAAACTAAAAGTTGGAAAAAATACTATTAGTAGGGAAGATTAATTTTCCTTGAGAGAAGCTTCACAAATCGTTGTATCAGGGCAGGACCTTTTTATGAGAAGTCACTGTTCCACTGCAGGCCGATAGATCAGATATCCTACATTGTACATCTTAATTGTCCAATTTTTGGAGATAATATATTTTCAAATAATTTGTGTACTCTTTAATGAAAGTGTCAAGTTTTATGTTCATTCGAGAGAGCACACTGCGTTTTCCAGAAGTCATACAAACACTTTCTTTTCCAAAAACCAATAAAAAAACCTGTGCTTTCATTAAAGAAGCTGATAGGTGCTCAGATGGGTAAATAGAAATATTTATGACTTAGGAAACACAGAGTAGAAATACCTGCTGTTTTCACAGTGGAAGCAGGTCACTAGCAGAGGTTTGTGCTGTTAAATACGTTCATAAATGATCTGGAAAGCTTGACTAGTGAAGTGTCAGTGTCACTCCAGATGAAATTCAGTCTAGATCAATATAAAGTACCAGGGGAATTGGGTATTTCTAGGATATTTCCGTGCTTATTTGGACTTTTAATGTGATGGTATCATCTGATTAGCATTCTGAATCAGTATGAACTTCTTACAGTTAAAAAGGCGTTGGTGGAGAAAACAAAAATGCATGGTAATACAAAACATATTTCCGTCAAAGGATGAATCAACTTTGTAGCTTTGTTTACTGTTTTACAAATTTATTTAATCTATTTATTCTTTCCTTACTCTTTGGTGTGTGAAACTTAGACATGGCTATAAATTATTTCACAGGGTGTGTCTTTTAATAGCACTTGAACTTTGCTTAAAAGTAGAGTGGCAGAGTGAATCAGTGGTCTCCAAATATTTTGATGTTCACCCCATCACTAAAAATTTTTGAGCATGGACCCCCATATATGTATATTTATTTATTTATAACTTACATGTGCTGCTGAGGTTCTGTTTTCTTCCTGCACCCTAATGGACACCTAGGGGAGTGTGTACCTCACTTTGGAGACTACTGCTTATAGATTCACTTGAAGTTGTATATTAGAAAAAATTTTGTTCACTTCTTTAAGAAAATTACATCATCTTTTTTAAGTACAGAAGAGAAGTACATACATCAATTAGATTTTCTTTCTCCCTTTTGCACTTCTTCATATTCTTTCCATTGTTTCTGCTGCTAACACAGATTGTAATCATAAACAGAAAACTCTTTGATTTGTCATGTAGGTTTTTATTTGATACATTTGTTTGACAGTTTCTTTGACCAATACATGCTTGACCAAACATGCATCAGTGTATTTGTTAATTGATAGTAGTAAGTCTTGAATGGAGAGTAGCTGTGTAAGATTCAGAGGCGAGCATAATGAAAAATAAAGGGTAACTCACTTGGAATAAGTTGCCCATCAGACAAGTTGTGTTGATAACCTGTCAGCAGTGTATTCTACACTGCTTGGATATATGTCAGGAAAAAAATCTATTGTTTGCAGAATCTCTCTGCTTTTTCAGTCTCTCTGAATTCATGGTCTTAATAATTCATTGCTGCCCAGCAGGTTTCAAGTCAAATATGGCTTCTGTAAAGAATATCTCTTTCAATATCACTGTTAAACTTACTGAATTTACTTTCATTGGCTGACGGCTGGCTTTGATATTTTGAAAGACCAAATAGCAATACACAGCCTCATGGTTATTTTCAATAAATGATGTTTGCAACTCTTTGTGGTAAGATACACATCTTCTTTCAGGACGTGCTTGAGGTTTGTAGCTAAAGTGGGTCTGAGTACAAACAAGGAAACCACCTTCCCTTGGGGAGTATAACAATTTGAAACGGATGCTAAGGAGGAAGAGACTCAGGAACTGCCACAGGTTGTAATCTGCATTTTTTTTTAATATCTGGATGGTAGTGACTCAAGCCTGGAGACATTGTCATTCTGACTGAAAATTGTCTCACACCAGCTCTTGAAGAGGCCCCATGAATGTTTCTGTTAACCTAATTAAGGTATGAATTGTTGCCAAAAAAAAGTTTGGAGAGCTTGTCTGCTTCTTAGGACATTAAGACTCCTATCACTCTAGTTTGTGGCTAAAGAAGGTTATACTACAGTGGTGTATTGGGTTTTGACAGTGGGAGGGCTACAGGGGTGACTTCAGTGAGAAGCTCCTAGAAACTTCCCCTGTGTCCGATAGAGCCAATGCCAGCCTGCTCCAAGACAGAGCTGCTGCTGACCAAGGCTGAGCCAATCAGTGATGGTGGCAGTGCCTCTACAGTAACACATTTAAGAAGGGGTAAAAAAGACTCTGCAGTGGCAATGACAGATGGAGAGAGGAGTGACAATATGTGGGAGAAATAACTATGCAGACACCAGGGTCAGTGAAGAAGGAGGGTGAGGAGGTGCTCCAGGTGCCGGAGCAGAGATTCCTCTGCAGCCTGTGGTGAAGACCATGGTGAGGCAGGCTGTCCCCCTGCAGCCCATGGAGGTCAGGACCTGTGGAGAGAGAGGAGCCCATGCTGGAACAGGTTTGATGGCAGGACTTGAGACCCCATGGGGAACCCATGCTGGAGCACTCTGTTCCTGAAAGACTGCACCTCATGGAAGGGGGGACCCACGCTGGAGCAGTTTGTGAAGAGCTGCAACCCATGGAAAGAACTCATCTTGGAGAGGTTCATGGAGGACTGTCTCCTGTTGGAGGGACACCATGCTGGAGCAGGCAAAGAGTGTGAGGAGTCCTTCCCTTGAGGAGGAAGGAGCAGCAGAAACAACGTGTGATGAACTGACCACAACCCCCATTACCCATCCACCTGTGCTGCTGACAGGGAGGAGTTGGAGAAATAGGGAATAAAGTGAAGCCTGGGAAGAAAGGAGGGGTGAGGGGAAGGCATTTTTAAGATTCTATTTTATTTTCTCATTATCCTACTCTGATTTGATTGGCAATAAATTAAACTAATTTCCCCAAGTTGAGTCTCTTTTGCCTGTGATAGTAATTGCTGAGTGATCTCTCTGTCCTTATCTTGACCCAGGAGCCTTTTGTTGTATTTTTCTCTCCCCTGTCCAATTGAGGAAGGGGAGTGATTGAGTGGCTTTAGTGGGCATCTGGTATCCAGTCAGGGTTAACGCACTACACGTGGTTATGTTTGTTTCCTGGTTTGGTTTTTTGACTTCCTCCTCCTCTTGAATCCAGTAAACTCCTACTCATTTCCTCTCCAAATGAAACGGTTCATCTTTTAATATCTCCTTATATGGAAGTCTCT
This sequence comes from Mesitornis unicolor, assembly GCF_000695765.1. Lineage (NCBI taxonomy): Eukaryota > Metazoa > Chordata > Aves > Mesitornithiformes > Mesitornithidae > Mesitornis > Mesitornis unicolor. The sequence goes on along the minus strand of NW_010197103.1, from coordinate 53,869 downwards.
TCCATGCCTCCAGTGATTTTTTTTTTCTCATACATCAGTTCTTCTCTCTTACTGAACTTCTTTTTGGGTCAGTCTCACAGAAACTGAACACAGAATGTCAAGTGAGGAATATTAGTATTGCCATTTCCCAATGTTAATTTCAATGCCATTTGTTTATGTGAATGGGTGAAATCCTGGGTAAACTTATTAAGTCAGTAGAACACTTCTGTTATTTTCAGTGGAGCAAGCATATATTCTCTAAACATTTTGTTTATCTTTTTTACATCTAGATCTACCTGGCCAGGCACTTATTATGACTTCCATAATAAGTCATTCTTGAATTGTTGTAATCCATTTTAAAAAAAATTAACCATAATTCAGAGCAATAATTCATTTATTTCTTCTAGGTTATGTTATCTTGGGCATTTTGTATGCAAGTTTTTCCATTTCCTTGGCATTTTTAGGTTCCCTGGTCCCTTTTCTTGCCTTATCCTAGAAAGATTTAAGTGTGGCTGAGAAAACACGATGGTTATATACAGTCATGCTTCTGTTCCTTGTCTCTGATGGTCCCATATCAAAGACTTGAGACCTGAAGAGAAAGCATTACTAGTCAGACAGACACTAAAGCAGGTTCCAGAAGTAGTTGTGTATTTCTGTGATTGGTTATTTCATTACCTTCCCAGGACTCAAGGTGAGTGAGGCTGGCCTGTAGTTCCCTGGGTCATCCTCCTCGCCCTTCTTGAAAGTAGAAGTGATATTTGCTTTCCTCCAGCATTCAGGTACTTCTCCCAGTGCCATGATCTATCAAAGGTTATTGAGTGGCCTTGCAGTGACATCAGTCAGATAACTCAGCCCTTCTGGGTGCATCCCATTAGGGCCCATGGATATCCAGTGATACCATGCAAAAAACCTCCCACCTGTGTATATTCTGTATATAACGATATATATTTATTTAACCTTTTATGAAAGAAGCTTGAAGGAATTAGATAAGTTTTACAAGTGCTACTAATTTTATTTGAGCACCTCTCCTTTTTGCGATGTAGAATTCTGCTGGTGACCATGTCATCCATCACTTGGTTTTTTTCCGAAGCCTTGGAAAAGAACTATGGAGAACTTATAAAACAAAGTCAGAGAAAATAAAAATGTAAAAGACTTGTAGTGTTTACTTCATGATATTAATTTAGATCAGTCTGAGCATAGAAAAGGAGCAAGGGGTTTTATTTTTAATTTGGAGCTGCTCCTTATTGCCAGTAGTCAGATTTAATTTTGAACACTGCATCAATAGCTCCAGTAAACTAGCAGAGTATTTAGTTCTGTTTTCCTATGCTAAATTAATACCTCTGTAGTGTAATTTTATGATTAACGGAGCCTGAATACATGAACTAAGGTATTGCTTCTTTATCCACTTGGGTGAAAAATGGATAAATTCATAAATAAAGAATTCTGTGCTGGGATTTCAAATGAATAGAAAACCTACCATGCTGAACAGTTTGTATGTTTGAAACTGTGGAATCATTCTCAAATGAATAGAAGTACATTAAAATTGAACTTCCAACATTCAGAATGTACAGATGAATCAAGCATATCGACTCATAAGTGTTAATCTTTTATTAAAACTTTCCATAGAAGTGTGAGCTAGCAGTGGACAAATAATTGCAAATGGTTTGTTATCTCCTATGGCTTATTGCTTAAATCTCACGTCACGGGTGAGACAATGTAAAGAACAACCCATAATGAATCTGGATAATGGGGCTTACTTAAGAACCAAGGAGATCAGAGCTTTGCCCTTACTTAACATGCTTGCTCATTGGCTCCCTTCCCAGCCTTACATTGACTTGCTCCCCACTGCCTCTCCTAGTATGGAGGTAGCTGCTGGCCAGTGAAGGCTGGGCACAATGTTCTTGTTCGTTCTGGCTACGCCACTGCTTGCAGTTATGCATGGATGTCCCCTGGCCTCCATCTCCCACATCTCTGGCATCTTCCCACACTTCCAGCATCTTGCCTCTAAGCATAATCTTCACCTTTGTCTTTCCAGGTTCCTTCTTCTTTCTGAGGACTGCTTCTTTTGGGGGGCCTTTCTTTTCCACCTCCTCTTCTTTCTAAACCCCCAAGCCCCAATCTAAATAGTCCATGTGCAGAAGTACAACATGTGATAGGGCTTGTAGCTGGTGGTTCAGTTTCCTGTCTCTCTATCGCTGAAGGACGTGCCACTTTTGTTTATTCTGGGTGTTACAAAAAATTGCAACTAGCCTGTACCAGTTGAAGTTAGCAAGTAGTAGGTTTCTGCTTGAAAGTTCAAAATTCAGTTCTGAAAATTTGTCTCCCTCTCCCTCCCTGCCTCCAACAGCCAATTACCTACCAACTGTTAACACTCATAATTTAAGCTATTTTTCACCTAAAACATTGGAACAAAGCAATCATAGGTAAGGAAAACAAAATGAAATTTATTGGATTGGAAGGATTTTTCTGCATGTAAAATTTAGAATGCTAAAGGATTCACATACCTATCCAGAAAGCTCATTAGATCCAGATTTTCCATATCCAAGTTTCCCTATTGCAAAGTAGAAAAAATAGAGTGATTATAACTCTATACATGTTTAGATTTTAGGAAGCTGTAATTTCTAGTATGTGTTAGGGTCCTGATAATCATAGTTTAATTTTTAAATCAGATTTGAAGATGGAGATTCAGAGATCAAATCTTTGGCTTCTATGAACTACCCAAGCTCTGCCAGGGTAGAATATTGAAAATAATAAAATGCTTTCCTTTCTCTTCAGCCAGTGAAATTATATGTACAGTAATTTATTGTTATGGTTTAAACAGTGGTTGAACTGGAAAAGTGTATAATGGTATCTTACACTTATTTTTTAAGTAGTGAATGCCAGCAGTTTTTGTAGGGAAGGATACAGTTGCGAGTGCCTGCAGGAAGTCAGTGGGATCTGTTACTCCTAAGGGCATTCCAAATGGGAGAGGGTAGCAGAAGAATGTCTTGCTTTTCATATCTGCAAGATATTGCTAATCATGTGGTTGATGGTTTCTTATACTGTGATAGGCGTGTATACTAGATGACAGCTCCCATTACGTGAAGCTCTGTTGTTGATAATAGCGGGATGTTACCTCTGCTAATAGTTCAAAGCCCTTTTGGACTTGAAACTCAAAATGATCAGTGAATCATTGGCCTCTCTCTGAAAGCAGGACCTTGCCTCTGTGCTTTTCAATGGCTACTTGTTCTCATTTCCAGCTGTGCTGAATGATAGCTCTGCTCCTGAGCCCAGAACAAGGAGTACGAGCCATTAACAGCCAAGTCATTAACAGACTTGATGAAATAGTCTTGTCAAAACTGTTGTAGTTTCAATGTCTGTGTTTTGATGATACTAGGAATGCTTAAATGGATGATGACAAGTTAGCCTGAGAGTTAACAGTGTAACAGTATCATATAAAGGACGTAATATTGAAAACTTTTCTGCAGAGTAGTAAGTTTTTCAGGATATGGTTGTAGGCATATTTAGAATCCCTTCTTTTTTCACTGCACAATTTTATGCACAGCCAGAAAGTTGCCTTCACAGCATCAGTGCTCTGTCAAAGCAAAAGGATGTGACAGAAGCTCTTTGTTAATAAGAAAGGTCTCCATTTAGTTTGAAAAAAATATGCGTATCTTTTTCTTCATCAGCAGAGCTGTTACTTTTTTCAGTGTTTACAGGAGTATTTGGAAAGTTAAAAGTTCGATTGTTAGTGGCTATATGAAAGCTTTTCTAGACACGTAATTTTAAAAGGTTAGGAATTACAAGATGATGGAAGAAGTTTAAAAGAAGAACTTCATTCATATATGACTGCGTCTGGAATTGTATGCTCTGAAAATTTAAGTTGTGCTAGGTTTAGCCATAGAAAGTCAACTATGCCGTACAGGTGGCAGAACAAGAAATATGAATCATCCATATTTAACAGAGTAAAGATTTGCGTAACTTGCTCGTTAACATAGTTCTTCTGGATCAAGTTCCAGTGACACACTAATTTCAGTGAATAGCGCTCTGAAATAACATTTCACAAGTAGACAAGAAAACAGAAGGCTGTCTGCAGAGCCTGATGAGAGCATGTAAATCTGAAGCCTAGAAAAACACTGTTTTTACCTTAAAAATTAAAACCCACTTCCATGCCTTTCAACACTGTGTAACATTGCCAAAACAGTATCAAAAGAAGGAGAAAGAATGATGTTTTGTATTCTTATTGCTGTATTCTGCAGTACTTGCCAAATTTAAAGCTTTCTTAAAATAAAATGCATTTCTTCTCCTTGCCTTTTATTTTTGAATATCATGTCAGTATAAAATGATAGGGCTTTTTTAGTATATCATTTTATGAAATGGCATGATAAGTTCCAGTTATTCAGTCATGAGGGCTGAGATGTAGAATAAGAATTTATCACTGTTTATCTTTACTATTGATGTGGTTTTTTTTATAATGCTGAGATCATCCTATAACTTGCCTCAGTTACCTTTTCAACCAACAGATTGATGTTCCTCATCTAGTATTTTAAGTTTACTTTCTTGCTGACCTTCTCTGTGGGTGGTATCTGAGAGTATCTAAGCTGTAGAGTAAGTCCTCTAACAGTGATTTGCTGGGATGCTGGTCCGCTCTCTCTTGTATTCCAGCCCCAAAACCTTGTACAAAGGTAGGGCTCAGTGATGTGTTTCTAGCGGGCTGCATTGCTGAGGAGGTAAGTTCTATGTAGCAAGCCGTATGACTGGAGTTTCCAAAATGCTGAAGACTATGTCTTCATGTGTATATCTCAGTTTCATAGACCAGGTGAGAAAAAAGGAAGGTGTGAATTAGCAGGACCCAAAATGACTCCTTGGTAGACTCTGGGAGAACAGATGACAGGAAATATCCCAGTCAGCTGCTTCCGTATGAGAGAACAGTGGAGAGTCCAACCTCCTAACCTGCAGGCTGACCAGCACAGATGCTAGCCTGTATTTTCAATGCAGAGAGGGTATAGCATGGCTGTGAAATCTTGGAAGTGCTTTGCTTGCTGCTTGTTCTCCAGTCTATCTTTTATTTAGGTTCAGTATGATTTTCATATATAATTTGGTCTCATCCAGCTGCTGAGCTATCGTAGCTTAATTGGTATCCATATGTGGTAGGAAAATAGAGGTGTATGTTGCTTGTCTGTGGCACCTTTTCTCCTTGTGGCTGTGTGCTGGTGATTTAAAGTCCCAGAAAAATGAATAATTCTCAAACTCTATGAACCCAAGATCTACTGTGGAGGTGTTGTCCTGCTTCCTATGATACACCTTCAATATGAAATTAAATAGGGAAGTTAATGTACCAGTATTTTGTTCTGTCTGTGCAAGTGAAGAATAAATATGTGTTTTGTATTTTAAATAACAATAAAATATATTTTAAAGATTGAGTGCTTTGTCCTTCCAGCATGTTCATTTATTTGGTCAGAATTGCAGAAGAAAACATCTGACTGCATGCACAGAAAAGATGGTTGACTTTCAAGTCCTAGACAAAGTAAAATCACAAGAAGTCTGTTCAACATCCAATTCTGATGAGTTGTTTTTTCTAATATACCAGGAAGAGCATTGCTGCAACAGTGATCTTGACCACTGTACTCTGGAAAAAAAATAGAAATATAACATACTTGAACAAATATCCTTATGTGTTTGGAAGCCCTTGAGACTGAAAAAAGTGCCTGGCCTAACATTGTTAAATAAATACAAAACTGTTTTATTTCAGATTCAGGGTGTTCTAACATGTTGGACTGTTTTATGAAGTCCTGATTTTATTAATTAAGTAAGCTTTTTAACATGACTTCTTATGAAAAGTATGAGCAGAAACAAAAATGAAATCTTGAATTAAACAAACTGTTAGGTGACTTGATTGTTCTAATAAAAATTAAAAAAAGAAGGTTTGATATCATTGGAATCCTGCTTTTGTGATGGTATTCTAAATACCTCTGTTAAAAGATCCTTAGACTGTTTGAGACTAGAAACATATTTTCCTGTAGACAGTTTTGGAAAAGTTTTTCCTAAGAGGAGCAGTTCTGTGAGCAGAAGAAACTGAGTCCAGGACATAGGTATTTATTGGTACTCTGCTCTAGTTAGTAAAAACCTTTTATTGATTGGTATGCAGATATTTGATCCTCTTTTCATTTACACACAAGGAGCAAGCCAGGGGCTAAGGGTATGTGGGTTTTTAGCAATTCATTTGAACTGAACCAGTGAAAAAATGTGTTATTTTTTTCTTTTCTCTCAGTAGCAAATCAGGTATTGTTTCTGTTGAGAGACAAAGCATTTCCATTAAGTGGCTACTGGCTCATTCAGACTGGTATCAGTGAAGAGTAAGCACACACTTAAATTACCCGTTTAAATGGCAGTCTGAATAAGATCAAATGTTTGCATACATGCTTAATGTTTAACAACGTTTGACAGTTATTTTTCATTAGACTATCTGTATATGTTTAACAGAATGAGAAAAAGAAAAGATTTCATTAAAGTATATTTTGAAAACTATTGTGGTACTGGCTGCCTCTGTATAGTAAGATAGTTCTTAAAGCAGTGTCGCTGTTTATTTTTATAGTTTACACTAGTGCCTTTAACTAGCCCCTATAACTTTTGAAGCTGTTACACTAGTTGCAAGCTCACATCACCTTAAAAGAATTGGTACTTCAGGAAATGTACAGCGGTCTTCCAGACTGCTCTGCCAAGTTTTTGTCTTGATTGATGATTAGGTGTATAATTACATGTTTTGTTTTTAAACTCTAATGTGTATTTTCAACTTGAGCAATCCTTGAGCAATCAGTTCACTGATACCAACATAGGCTGCTTCAGATATACCAAATTGTCAGCAGAAATTGCCCATTTTTTATACGCTTTCCTTTACTTGTCTAAAAAAGAAGCGTGTGTTTATTGGTTGTGTTCAGTTTATCTTATGTATGTATACCTTCAGGTGTAGCAAGTCAAGTCTGTAAAAGAGTATTTTGAAAAATGTCCAGCATTTGATTGAACTCTGGCAATTTCTGATAAATGTTTCATATACTATCATCTTCCTGTGTTTTATTGGAAAAATATTCTCAGAGAAGTTATTGCTGCAAGTTCGTAAAAGCAGCTTTGTTCTTTTTCCAGTAGTCATTGTAGTATGAAAGTACATCATCAATCTTTTTATTTTAAAAATTCCAAGTTTGTCATCATAGTGAGCAAAAGGAGTTTTGCTTTGTTCTGTAATGCAGTACCACGTAAATGAAGTGTATTAGTTATATTGCTAATTTCATTAATATTTGGAATGATCTCATTGTTACAGCTTCTGCGACATTTGAAGACTTTCAAATCCGGCCCCACGCTCTCTTTGTCCATTCGTACCGAGCACCAGCCTTCTGTGACCATTGTGGAGAAATGCTGTGGGGGCTGGTGCGTCAGGGACTCAAATGCGAAGGTAAGCTGCAGTGAGATGTGATTTTTCAGTCTCAGGAAAGGACCTGTCCGTTCCACTTTTGCATGTTGTCTCTGGTGCTGCTTTTAAATTGGTTAGGCATCAGAAAACCATCACAATAGGTAGAGACAGTAAGAACTATCAAAATAATTAACCGATTAAAGAACTAACTAAACCTTTTGACTGTTCTGAGGTCTCCTAGATAGGGCTTTATACTGAAGTGCAAAACAATTGGTCCATATGTATTTTTAAGAAAGGGTTTTCTGTGTCTTACACTTTCCTTCTGAGTCTGAACCTGTATCTCATTCTATCTCATCTCTATTACAGAATCACAGAACGTTAGAGATTGGAAGGGACCTCAAAAGATCATCCAGTCCAATCCCCCTGCTGGAGCAGGAACACCTTGATGAGGTTGCACAGGAAGGCGTCCAGGCGGGTTTTGAATGTCTCCAGAGAAGGAGACTCCACAACCTCTCTGGGCAGCCTGTTCCAGTGCTCTGTTACCCTCACTGAGAAGAAGTTTCTTCTCAAATTTAAGTGGAACCTCCTGTGTTCCAGTTTGTGTCCGTTACCCCTTGTCTTATCATTGTTTGTCACCGAGAAGAGCCAGCCTGGCTCCATCCTCGTGACACTCACCCTTTAAATATTTATAAACATGAATGAGGTCTCCCCTCAGTCTCCTCTTCTGCAAACTAAAGAGACCCAGCTCCCTCAGCCTTTCCACATAAGGGAGATGCTCCTTATTCTATTCTATCACATTAATTTGGATCATTTAACCGAAACTACTGTCAGTCCGTATAAGGTTGCAATAGCTATCTTCTCTCATTTTGCCACAGCTATTTGACTCCTGGCAGACTATATCCAATGGAATATACCATTTGCAGTGTTAGGCTTCCTTACTTCCCAAATGCTGATCACAGGCATTTCCTGCACTTTTGGACCACAGATTTTTGGAAAATCAAAGAAAAAACACTGGCTATAGATACAGCTATCAGGAGCCTATAACATTGTCTCTAAAAATTTCTTGACTATAGGAGCTAAACCAGCAGAGTAGAGGAAAAATAGTTTAATCAAAAATATAAATAATAAAAAATAAGAACTCACTCTTGTGAGTTCTGGAGAAAAAAATAAATTGCTTTTTCCAAGTAATAAACAGTAATCAGATGATTTTAAATGTTTCTTTTCAGGTTGTGGTCTAAATTACCATAAGAGATGTGCTTTTAAAATCCCTAACAACTGCAGTGGTGTACGGAAAAGGCGCCTGTCAAATGTGTCCCTGACAGGAGTCAGCACCGTTCGGACAGTTTCTGCAGAACCCTCACCCAGCATGCCGGATGAAACCCTGCTGGTATGGGATTCCTGAGCTATACCATGGGTGTTGCTGCTAAGAAACAGTGTCATTTAGTGCTATAGAATCTGGTTTTGCCTGTTACAGACTACAGAGGAGGGTGGTATGTAAATTATAAAGCGTTGCTGTGAGAAAAGACATCTTGACGTAAAAGGGAGGTCACCAGCTTAAGGTATGTGGGTTTAAGGTATGTGTCACTTCTGATACTCCCAGGAGTCTCCTCCTTTTGTCAAGAATTACATTATTTTGAAGGTCTAAAACTGCCACCCGTGCTCATGTGAGTAGTTGCATCTTGGAGGATGTCTTCTCTGGAACTGGAAGTTGAATGTCTTCTGTATCAGGACATTATGCCCATTGGTTTATGATAGAAGAAGGATTTGCCTCAGAAGAATAGTGTGACCCAAACACCACAGTATCAAACTGAGTGTCTATCACAGTCAAGGCTATGGTTAATTAGTTAGAGCCTCTGTATTTAGCAAATTTTTAAGTGTTCAGAAGAAAGTAGGAGAGATCCCAATCATTTTCTTAAACAGATCTTTGTGGTGAATGTGTGTAGATGTCCATATATGTGTATCTGGATGTATATATAGATGTAGAGTATGCACACAGACACACATAAGTATATGGAGTACTTGTATATGCGTATAATATATAATCGTTTTCCATCATGAAAACAACTCTTCTGAGTACAAAATGTAATGATGGAGTAAAGTAGAATTATATGTTTCTTTTATCTTTGGCATATTTGTTCTTTCTGATGCTCATGGTCATAACATACTTGAATAGTTAAGAATTTACACTGTGTGTAAATGAATCCACTCCTAAGTGAAAGTTTAGAAAATCTTAAGGTTTAAAAGAGAAGAAAGGACTTATGAGTACACACAACAATTATCATGTTTTCCTCTCAATTAGAATATTGAACTTTAATTTAAACTTGACATACTAAAAGGACACTGTTGCAAATTATGTAGACCTGGTGTTATATGCAGCACCGTCTATGAACCATAATTATGTACTTATGCTACTGATTATCATTAGCCTAAAGCTACTTGGAAATTAAGGTTAACATTATGAATCTGTATTTTTAATTGAAAAGCTGCATAAATGAATAAGGTGCTTAAGTTCTGCAAAAACTAAAGCAACAAATCTTTATAGATCGTTAATAATTCTCAGTAGGTTGTTTCAGAAATGCTGACTTATTCAGAACAAGACAGAAAGTTTTGTGCAAGGCTGGTCCTAATTCTGAGTTGTTTCTGGAATTTTGATTTAAAAAAATGTAGGAGTGAACGTCCTGGTGTACTGTCTAGAAATATTCACTGCACTATATTTACAAGGTCGCAAAAAATTTCAATTGAAAAACATTTTTAATTATATGACTGTTGGTTGTTGATGCCTTTCATGTGCAATACCTGTTTTGCAAAGCTACATATTTTGAAACTGTTGAAAATATTAAAATTGCCAGTGAAGAAATACAGTAAGTTTCATATATACTGCAGGCTATATTTCCCTAAGAACTTGTAATCGTTAGTGCACCCGTGCTGATGGTTCAGAACATCACACGTGCTTACACACATGTGCATGCACAAGGAAAATATGCTTACAGTACAGCAGATCGGCATTAGCCTAGAGAAATGAAATAGCTTTCTGATTTCACTTTTTTTTCAGGAAATCACAATAGCATTTACCAGGTTCTCAGAAGTGCTTCCACATATGGCTTCTATATGTCTTGTGTTTTGGTTTGGTTTTCTTGCGCTGGATGTGTTTCAGTGTTCCCCCACCCCCCCACCCTTTTTTTTTAAGTGGCATGAGCTCTGTCAGTTCTCCTGTATCAGAGCTGTCCTTTGGACTCCATTCTTCTGTACTACTTATGAGATAAGTTTTATGGCAGTTTATGCTGTGGTACCAATCAAAGCACGCACTTTGGAATGTGTTTCATTTTTCTGTAGCCTCTCTGAATATACAAAGAAACATCATCCTCATTCACCAAATCATATCACTCATTATTAGTATTGATGTCACGCTTGAATCACTGCTAACAAAATATAACCTCTGCTTGGGACAACTGAATTCAATCAGGTATCTGTCAGTTCTTTAAACAGGACAAAAATAAATGTTATCTTTACCCCTATTTACTGTGTAGAGTCAGAGCAATTGAGAGAGGAGGAGTTCCTGGAGATCTTTCATAGATGGAATTATTAACTAAGTTATGATTTCAGAACCTTTTTGTTGATGTTGTGCGATCCAGAAAGAAGCAAACTTTGGCTCACAGTGTTAAATTTGGCTTGTAAGTCTGGCTTCTGGAAAAATGCCACTAATGAAGTGAAGAAGTTAAGCTCTAACTTATGAAATTGTGGCATTTAAAAAATCTTTGAGGTAGGAAAATGTGGAATCCTGCAAAAGGTACTTTAATTTTCCTTTCATAGCGGACAACCACACACAGACACAGTTTCAGTTTGCATATAAATGTTTTCATGAGCCAATAAAGCATTTCATTTGAGCTGAAAATTGACTGGAGACTGTATTTGAGTACAGCTTTAAAAATCTACTCCCAGAGAATAAAATCTGGGCAATATGCTTTTTTTTGATTCTTGATTTAGTAGTGTAAAACTCATCGACAGATATGCTAAAGCCAAGTAGAACTAGGAGGATGCTATGTGACCCAGATTTTTACCTGTCATAGCTCAACTGCTATTCTTTTGCATTCTGTTCTGTAACACAGAATGAGAGTATAAAATAATCGCACATTCATGCTTGTTTCTAAAGTAACATTATTTTCTGTCTTTTTCTCCCCCTTATTTCTTTGTTCTGATTTTTCTTCTTTCCAACTTCGTGTCTCAGTCTCCTGTCAGCCCTGGCACTGAGGTATGTACTGAATTTACTTCCTGTCATACTGTCAGGAACATCGTCTTTTACGATTATCAGTGCCAATGTGAAGAAATGCAGGAATTTCATCATACCAGTGTATTATCTTCAGAACTCAAAAGCATTTGTTTTTCTTTTAGAAAGAATATACCCAGTACAAGACTCCAAAGTCCAGATTCCAAAGTGAAGGTCATAATTCTTGTATTAAGCAGTAAGTTTAGCTAACATTAGAAGATTTTGATACAAAAGTGGCCTTTTCATTTCTTAGGCATGATAGAGATCATTGGTTGGACTGAAGCCTTTTTTTACTGGAAGTAACACATGGGAAGAAAATTTTAACTTCACTTTCAGAACATTGGGAATTTGCTGGAGTAATGTAGAAAATAAACATTTTATTTTAAGCTGAACAAACCTGACCTTTTATGCTCACCAGCAATAAACTTCTAGTACCATAATGCAGTGAAGTGGCTTTTTTTTAATTAAAAAAAAAACAGGCGAAGATTCTGTATTTCCGTGGTATGAAGTCTAAATGAAAAACCTGGTTTTTGTTTGGATTTTTTTTTTAATGGATACTTCATGTCAAAGGTTGTTCCCTTTGGCTTTCAATATGGATTTTCCAAAGAGTTTTGTTTTGTGTTTAAAGTTTCAAAAGTCTTTGAAACTATTAAATGTTGGCATCTTTCCCTTGCAGCATATATTTGAGATGCAGCCAGAGAAAAAGCAGGCTTTGCAAAAGTTTTCCTTTTTAGAAGTACTACATAGTTAATCTGAGGAATAATCTGTTAATGCTGAAATGAAGATTATCATGGCCAAATATCTCTTTGAAAGAAATAACTTTATTTCTTCTTAAAACACACATATTCTTGTAATAGTGTGCCCCAGAATTACAACTCCACAGAATACCAATAAAACAATATAAACAAGCAAATATAGAAGAGGGTTTTTCTAATATCTAAAATAATTTTATTCTAAGTATGTGCTATCTGAAAAATGATGAATCCATCAATCTGAATAGTGATGGATTACCCTAAATGAAGACTCATTAAATGCAGTAATGAAAAAAACCAGAGGTGTTTGGAGGGGGAAAAAAAAGTTTCTTTTGTAAAAAAAAAAAAAAAAAGACGTTATCTATGTTTTTACTTTTAAGTACATTTACGTAAGACAATATAATTTTATTTCTATTTATTTTCATGTATATGTCCATTATTTTTGTAAGTTTTATTCATTCTTCTAGAAAGGATGAGTGTGGATATATTAAGGTAATTTTATAGATGCACTGGAAGTGATTTCTTGGAAAAAGACTAGCTTAGCTTTGCATTTAAAATAGGAATGCTGTGTCTCTTGGGCCATAGGTAAGTGGAGCATTACAGAGTTACGTACATATTATCTTTGATTTTTGATGAAGAATCAGGAATTATTTTTTACTAAATACTTTAAAACTGAAATAATTTTACTTAGACTATTTATGTATCACTGACAGAATACAAAGCACCAGGTGTTGCCTGCCTCTGTAGATTTGTTATAAGCAGAGCTGCCTTGAGGCTTTTCAGCTATATATAGAAGAGTGATTTTGCAGAAGTAGGGCAGTAGAGTCTCTGGGAGGGAATTGTCTTGAGTTGTAGCTGGCCATTTTCTCTTTCTTCCCTTGTACCCAGCTCTTACTACAGCTGCTTTTTTCTCTTATTTCACTGAATTCAGCAGTCCTGGTTTCCAGTGACTCAAAAATTCCCACTGTACAAAACCTTCCTTTTCCACACTCAGACAGAAGATGCATCTCCTTTTCCCAGTTCCAGTCCCTATAGAGGCTCATATGCCCCCCCCATCTCACTGGACTGGAAAAAAGGAGCCCTTGCGGCAGGGTTAAAGAAGAGCTAGGGTGTTGCAGCTGAGAGCAGCTTCATGCCTTAAGCCAGTTGTAATTAGCAGGAGTCCTTTTCTAACGGCTAGAGTTCATTAGACCAAAGATCCTCAAAGGCAAAATTACTGTTTCCTCTTAAAGAAAGACACTCAAGTTAACTCTCATTTAATACCACTGATAGTTATGTTCTGTTCTTGTCAGCCGCGAGTTATCCTCTCGTGCTGCAGTGATGTACACAGCACATTGCTCTCTGTCTTAGGGGAACTTATGTTCAGTGTGCTTCTTTGTTTAATAAAAAACCCTCTGCTATTTTGGGGAGTGCTCCTGGAAATTTCTGAGGTCCAAAGTCTAGATGTTATTTAAAAATAATAAAAGTGTAAAATATAGGCTGTGGACTAAATCAATCCTCAGTAATGTTTACATTGATTTAGTGCCAAGATGCACCAGGTGAATTTAGGGTCATGCACTGAACAGAATGGAGAATCAAGAACTCAGTGAATCTGACACTGAAAGTTAAATATTTAAATAGGAATTTAAGCCAATTCCACAACCTTTTAGGTGTCATTTTTAGTTTTCTTGCTTTTGTTCAATTATTTAAAATACTAAAATATATTAAAGGTAAAAAACCAACAAAAACTATTTAAAATGTAGTTACCTTTTTTCTTAAAGCATTGTATGTCTATGACATTCAAAGCTCAATTAAACCCTGAATTAAAACATTTTAGGATAAAGAAAGTATATTTAGAATGACTTACCTTACACACTGCCGTGCCATAAAATAATAGTAGTCCCTGTACTGGCTGCCATGCACTAAATACTGTAGGACTGAATTTCTTGTGACTAATTCAAACTACAGTAGCGCTTTTCTGACCTGATTAGCCCCAGTGTGATTGTCTCAGAACTTCATTACAGATAAAAGAGATCTAAAAGATGATCAAGCCGGTAATTTTAAGTTATAAGACGTATGTTTAGGAAAGCATTAAATATTGCATCAGTTGTACACCTAATATTTTCCAAATACTTCGGAAGATAAGTAGAAGAGAAAATGGTAAGCAGCTTAAGATGTACATGTTCTGAAATTTCGTATGTGCCATATAGAATCACAGAATGGTTTGGGTTGGAAGGGACCCTAAAGCTCATCCAGTCCAACCCCTGCCATGGGCAGGGACACCTCCCACCAGCCCAGGTTGCCCAAAGCCCTGTCCAACCTGGCCTTGAACACTGCCAGGGAGGGGGCATCCACAGCTTCCCTAGGCAACCTGTGCCAGTGTCTCACCATCCTCACAGTAAAGAATTTCTTCCTAATATCTACTCTAAATCTCCCCTCTTCCAGTTTAAAACTATTCCCCCTCGTTCTATCGCTACCTGCCCTTGTAAAAAGTCCCTCTCCAGCTTTCCCATAGGACCCCTTGAGGAACTGGAAGGCCACAATAAGGTTCCCCCGGAGCCTTCTCTTCTGCAAGCTGAACAGCCCCAGCTGTCTCAGCCTGTTTTCGTAGGGGAGATATTCAGCCCTCTGGTCATCTTCATGGCCCTCCTCTTGACTCAGTCCAGCAGCTCCATGTCCTTCTTGTGTTGGAGGCCCCAGAACTGGACACAGTACTCCAGGTGGGGTCTCACGAGAGCAGAGTAGAGGGGCAGAATCACCGTCCTTGACCTGCTGGCCACACTGCTTTTGATGCAGCCCAGGATTGCCCCCAAACTTGCTGCCTTTAGACAAGCCTCGCCAAGCTGGTCTGGACTTCCTTTGTCCAATGCCTAAACTTTTCCCAAAACAGTAGCTGTGATTAAAGCTGCTGGTTGTCTCTGATTTGGTAAGGCCAGTATGGAAACAGTGTCAGATGGGATGCATTTACACAGACATTGGGAGAAAAAAAAAAGGCGATGTTAATAATATTAAGGAAACTTATGTCTGTAAGATGCAGGAAAAAAGCTTTGTGCTATCTAAGCCCTACTATGCCTGCTGTCACTAAAAATCGTTTGTCAGCAAAGAGCTTTTGTTTTGGGAAATATCTGACTCTAAGAAAGTTAGCATAGTCACACAATGACTGCTGAAACCCAGTAATCTTCTCTTACTGCTTTACAAAATAAGGCAGGTTACAGACAGAGCATTCAGACCACTGTTAGCTGGTATTGATGTCGGAGTGGAGGAACAGAGTACGTAATAATTTCCATCTGTGGATAGTTTAATATTAACAGCTTGTACTGAAGTCATTTCTTTGATGTGTTTACACATGTAACACTGAAGTGTTTTTCAGACCACAGCTCTCTAACTATGGTGCTTGTAGGATTAAATCATACACTTGACTTAAAGAGAAGAGTGCGAGAAGCCTCAAAAGACAACACAGTTGATTGCATTCCAAGTGTGGTATTTCAGTATATTTAACTGAAGATTTGTTTCCTTGAATTCACTTAATTACAGTCACATTACAGTTTAATTTGTAAAAGAAAGTCAACATTTGCATTGCATCAAAAACATAGTTCCTGTGGTTACATAGCTATCTAGCACCTCATTTTGACAGTAGCTTCCTGTGAAGAAATTGTATATGAACATACTAAGGCTTTATCCTCTGCCTTCAGTATAGAAAGGAAATGCATGTTTCAGCAAGTATGCTTCAACTTTGAAAATGAAACTTCATGTGGACAGTTATTGCTGTTTTGTTTTTTTAAATATACATTGCTTTTCTCAGTTGTCAAGTAGGTAGGAAAAGCCAGCTGATGATAGTTTGCTTGTTAAAGCAAACATTTCAAAATCGTAGGAATACCTGTGTTGGTTTTGATTAAATAACTCAGTGTAAAGTACAGGAATAATGTTAGAATACTTTTGAGCCTGCAAAAGTTCAGCACTTCTTTGTGAACAGTTTTGAAAAGTCATGTATTTAGGAGAATATAGAATGTAGAGCCTGTTCTCTTCTGAGTGTACTGACTTGAATGTGTTTCTGTCAGCAGGATTTAAAATAAGATTATCAAATGTCAAAATGGAAGTATTTCTTTTCTGACTCGTCTAGAACATGAAGCTCTTCAGTAAACTTTTGTCAGAATCACTGGGACAGTTTTAGTGGGACTACTGAAACCTTTTAAAAGTCAGGCAAACAGCAGTCTGGTTTATGTTTTGGGCTAGCCTGTGCAGCTGGATTGCAGGGCTGTTCTTGTCTTTGCTCTCAAGAGACCAACTCTGCATCCAGGCAGGCAGCTTTTCTTGCTTTCATTATCCCTTCAGCATCTCCTTAAAATTTCTTTCATTTCTGAGCCTGGAGGGGGTAGAATTGGTGCTAGGAGACAGCCAAGCTCGCCCAGGTGATGAGATCAGCTGAATCCATTGGCAGGGAATCAGTATTTATTTCAGTTTCTTAATTGTATTTTGCAATGGATTTTGACAAGGTAACATCACAGACACAGGAAACTCCTGCTGAGGGATTTTACCTGTGGGGCAACCGTTGCAAGGAGGACTGTCTCCTTCCTGCAATGACAGGGTTCTCTGCAAAGACTGTGCTTCTGGCTACTGTAGACAAACTTTTGTCCTTGGATAGCTTTTAGTGAAGCTCACCAGATAAACCACGAGTAGCTTCAGTATATTCCAAAAATTCAAAGCAATTAAACAAAAATGCCCTGGTGGACAGCAGGATGACCATGAGCCAGCAATGTGCCCTTGCGGCCAAGAAGGCCAATGGCATCCTGGGGTGTATGAGAAGGGGTGGTTGTAGGATGAGAGAGGTTCTCCTTCCCCTCTGCTCTGCCCTGGTGAGACCGCATCTGGAATATTGTGTTCAGTTCTGGGCCCCTCATTCAGGAAGGACAGGGAACTGCTTGAAAGAGTCCAGTGCAGAGCCACAAAGATGATTGAGGGAGTGGAGGATCTCCCTTACGAGAAGCGTCTGAGGGAGCTGAATCTCTTTAGGTTGGAGAAGAGGAGACTGAGGAGTGACCTCATTAATGTTTATAAATTTGGAAAGGGCGAATGTCAGGAGGAAGGAGCCAGGCTCTTCTCAGTGATAGCCAATGACAGGACAAGGGGCAATGAGTGCAAGCTGGGGCATAGGAGGTTCCATGTGAACATAAGGAAAAACTTTTTTACTGTAAGGGTTACAGAGCACTGGACCAGGCTGCCCAGGGAGGTTGTGGAGTCTCCTTCTCTGGAGACATTCAAAACCCGCCTGGACACGTTCCTGTGTGACCTGGTCTGGGTGATCCTGCTCTGGCAGGGGGGTTGGACTAAATTATCTTTCCAGGTCCCTTCCAACTGCTAACATTCTGTGATTCTGTGAAGAAAGAGGGGCAAGACATCAGCTAATAAGAGTTATGAAGAACGCCCCATGTTGGGCAAAAGCTTGGCACCTCTCCCTTTTTGGAATTTTTAAAAAACTCTTCCCCCCCAAAAAAACAAAAATAAAAGAGTAAGCAAACACTGGATTCTCTTAGTCTCATAGTTTGAGGAATAATTGAATTGCAGTCTCTGGATGTGATCAATGTCAATGGCTTGGTTGGACATTTGTGCATTTAAATATTCGCATATGTTTCTTGTCGTGTTTGTTGTCACTTGGAAAGTCATATTCTGAGCTGTTAAAGTATAGATTACCTTGCTGGGATGATTGTTCTAAAGGACTGATTAGTGTTTGGAGCAGCGCAGGCTGTTAGTTTCCATGGTGTAATCCAGTTAAGCAATCATTTCCTGGGATGTTTCCAGATTTGCTGAGTCAGTAGTCTGGCTGACTACCAGGAAAAACTGATTTATCTTTCTAACAAACCAGACACACTGGCCAAAGAAGAAGGTGCTTTGTGGAAGAGATTCTTGCTTTTACAGTGAAAATTGGGTAGTTCCTGGTTTGCTTTTCTTTCAAGGGCATTAAATTGTGACATCTATCTGATGCTGGGAGTGCTGGAAATTAAAGTTGAGGGATATTGATGGAGTTTTGGAAGATTTTGGGAGGAGAAGCTCAGCTCATCATTGACAAGATGGAGGAGGGATTTCTCCTCCCAGTCAGTAAGTCTTCAGAGGGGTGTGGAGTGACCGCTCTGGCTGCTGCTGCCATGAGTCTTGTGTCACCAGTGTCCCTTCCCTTGCCACTTCTGAACAGAAGTAGAGGTTTGCATTGGCTTTGGCTGGAAGAGGGAAGGAGTGAGAGAGTCCCCTCATATCAGGAAGGGGACCAGATCCATGACTGCTGATGTCTTTTCTAGTATGGGAGAAGGTGAAACTCAGCTCTACTTCTTACTTGACCTGAAGACACTGTAAATTAAGAATTGCTGATGTGTTCACTGTGTACTGTGCTGCTGTTGTGTAGCAGTCCAGTGCTTGTAGAATGGCAAAGAAAAGGTGGCATATTTTCTGTAAATATGACTATGAATTGAAAAAGCTGATAGATACTGCCTACAAAGAATTTGTTAGAGTGAGTTTAGGCCTACTTATTTTATTTTACTTGTTTTGAGGTGGAGATGGTGAAATCGTTGTGTGTGTTTATTATTGAGCTTATTATGCGTTCTCAGTACATGAATTTTAACAGAAATATAAGCAGCAGTTTGGATATTAAAATCACATTAAAAAATTAAGGTAGTGACCCATCTTGAAGACTGACATTCTGCACTAGGTCTTCCAGTGTTTTACCTTTTGTTTAGTGTCCATTTCTGCTTGAACTGTAGACAACGCTTCTAAAGCATGTGATGTTGGCATTGTTTTCAGTTAGCAGGGTAGTTCTAATGTTCAGCAAATCTATTGCATATACGTCTTTGGAAAGACAGGTAGTTATGCAGTATAACCAAAAGAAAATTAGATCTTCACAGTAAGAAACCTATCTGATCTTTTGAAGGAAGAAACATTTTTGGGTTGTGTTGGTTTTTTTTTCCTATGGTAAATACAGCATGAAGGCAAAGCCTGGGCCTCCTTAGATTCTTCTGCCATCAAAATTACTTTCAAATTCCTCTTTGCTCCAAGATTCTCAGACAGAAACATACAGAAAGTATTTTTATGCTTTAGTGACCAGGAAATAATAATCAGACAGCCTTCTCAGATGCAGAATTTCCTGTAGCATTATCAGTTTGAAACAGAACAGTTTTTCAAGTTAGGTCAATCTAAAGTTTCAGCTACTACAACTGTCTGAGCACTGCAGGCTCATGGGGGAATAACTTGTTTTCTAGCCTTCAGTTATCAGATTATTTGCAGATGATGGCAAGAAGTTGCTGAGTTTTAAATGATGAAGCTGCCTCTTGTCACTTTTTTCTCCTTTCCGTGTTAACTGTGAGTGTAGTTTGGTTGTTTCTCAAGGGCTATTCTTAGGAAAAGGCAGTTTTCTGGGTCAGTTATTTTCTGGGGTAATTGCCATATTTACATCTAAATGAATTTAGTAGAGAAAATAAGGTAACTGGTTTCTTTCAGGGATTCTTTTGATTCCATATCTTAGTAATTATCTGTCTCACTTTATACATACATACGTGTGTATATATATATATATATACACACACACACACTTAAATACCCATTGTGATCTGTTGTGCATATCTAAATGTGGTAAAGATAGCAATAGCAAAAATTATAAATAAAGGGGATGGAAAACACTAATTGTTTTCTATCAAAAGCCTGCATGCATGTAGAATAAGGTAATAATTTTTTTAATGCTTCTACAAAAAAATACAGCTTTTCAAAGTTGCCTTTGATATAAAACCAGAAAATAAGAGAGGTAAAAATGACTTCTGTTTTTATCAGAACGCAAAATGCTTTTCTGAGTAATCTTTGGTGAATATTTTCATGTTGGTTTAAAAAAAAACATTTTTTAAAAATAAAAACCTGTTTTAGCCACAATGTGTAATGCATGATAGTAGTGTTGGCAAAGATATTGTTTGATACCATTCCAGTTTTTCAAAAGCAGTCTGAGAAGAGTGTATGGTGCATATTCTATTAGTGTTTAAAAGCACTTACTTTACTTTCTGTGACATATGACTTGCTGTTCTTGACGTGAGTATATGTGAATATGATATTCTTTTAACAATGAATACATCATGATTACTTCAAATGTTCTTTTTATGTATTTCACAGCAAAAGACACCATCAGAATCATACTCTGGGCGAGAGAAGAGATCAAATTCACAGTCCTACATTGGACGACCAATTCAGCTAGACAAGATCTTACTGTCCAAAGTTAAAGTGCCTCACACTTTTGTCATCCACTCTTACACACGGCCAACAGTTTGCCAGTACTGTAAGAAACTTCTCAAAGGGCTTTTTAGACAAGGTTTGCAGTGCAAAGGTAAGTAAACACCCTTTAGGAACATAAAAGCATAATAAAATTAGTGTTTGAGTAGTTACTATGTAGCCTTACTCATGTTTTCCTCACTAAACTGTCTAGGTGTGGGCACATGTACAATTACCTTGGAGTCAAAATTACAGTAATTACTGTTCTTCAGAAGCTGGCTGCATGGCTGTTCATTCTTACCCTGGGGTATATCTGCAGTATCTCCCGTCTTTTTCATTCAGGTGTAAATTTTCTTATATCTGGCAGTAGGTAAGCCTGCGCTCACAGGCAGTTAAAGCAGCATAGATAACACAAGTACTGTATTCTTATCTTCACTGTTTTCAATCTACAGTCTTATGCTTGAATTAAAGCATGCACCTGAGTGTCAGCAATTCAGGGTTTTGAGGAAGTTGTAATGGAAATAAAATGAGATGAGTTTTTATGTGAGAATTTAAAAACACATTTTTTCAGTGTGACTAATGTGCTCTCAAGTCTCATGGTATTGTACCTTGGTGCTGAAGTGAATCAAGCCCCTTGGATTGTAGCCTGGATTACTGGCTCACTTTAACCAACTAGAGTGCCCACAAATACAAAGCATTGTGCATGCTATGGTGTTAGATAACGTCAGCTAACAGATCCTTAAAATCACCTTCTTTCTATTAAAATAAAGAGTAACTATCATGGAATGAATCAGTATACTTTGTGTTGCTTCTCTGAACTAAAACACTGCAAAAATTTGAAGTTGCATTCATTTAACTTCAGATATGATTCTGATGTGATTTAACTAAAACAAAATCTCCATTAAGGCATCTCCTGTTCCAATTGATTTTGAATCCCAGTGACATAAACAAATATTAATCTGATTATTTAAAAAAAAAATATTTACCTACAGTTTAGTACTGCTGTACCTCAGTTGGTTTCTGGATCAATCTGAAGTTAACTAATTACAAGGATATAGACAACCTTAGTATATTTCTTCTTTTGGGACTCTGTGCTTTTTCAGGTGTGTTAATAAGTTACAGCTCTTAGTTTAAGTTAAATGTGTTCATTGGCCAAAAGAAAACATTTAAGATGACATCTAATAAAGTGCTACTTACACATATGAAAAAGTAAATGTAGAGTAAAATAAAAATACCTGGAAAATAAGGAAGGTATTGAAGGAACCCTCCACTGAAAGCTGTCTAGAGGTTGCTTTGAGATGTAAAGAACAAATATTTTCTCATTTATAATTGTTGGCTAGGGTTCAGCTGTTTCAGTTTTCAGTCGCCAGTATTTGCTATGTAGTCAGTCTTTTAAACTGCAGTTGATACACTGCAGCCCAGTCAGCTCCTTTCACTGGAAAAGCAGGTCTGGCTTTGCAGCCAAGCACTTAGGTCTCCCCATCACTCCACTGTACACAGTTTGGCTGTGGCTAGCGCCTCCCCTCAACTGCCCTGGGTAATGCATCCCTTTCCCCTCAGGGAAGCACACTTCTGGCATCTTCGTCCTGTCCCTTCCACTGGCAGGTGTTGGGCAGCCAGGCTAAGGAACGCTTTCTGGACACCTTAACTTTGTATTTTTGAAATGATAGAGCTTGACATTGATAGGCTGGATAGCAGCAAAAAATATAATTGTTTCACAGGAAAAGAGAAATAATTTTACTTTATCTCAGTTGTTTTTTTTCTTATCAGACTGTAGGTTCAACTGTCACAAACGCTGTGCTCCTAAAGTGCCAAATAACTGCCTGGGGGAAGTTGCCATTAATGGAGGTGAGTTGCCTTCATAATTGTTTCTGTCATTGTTTAAACACTCCGTTAAATAAAAGAAGTGTAAAACTGTGATGTGTACAAAGATACATTTTTCCACTGCTTGGGAGTTTGTCTTTCCTCCAGAATATTTCTGTTGTACATTGAAGATGAAGTGTGGGAGGAACCCTATGAGTGGTTCAAACACCATCAGGTCAGAGCACGTGCCTTCTAAATAGGTGGCACTGACAGACACAGCCTCAGCTGTGCTACAGAGGTGGTGTCAGCAGCAAAACAGCTGGGTGATCGTGGCCTGTTGAGTGCAGAATGCCAAAGTATAGCAAAAAGTCACATGTGTGAGATGTTAACTTTCACCTGCCAGATACAAGCACTAAATTGCTTTTTAGTCTGGGGGAAAAAAAGTGCTTTTGGTTAATCTTCCTGATAAGGAAAAGTGTACCTGGAAGAACTGGGAAGGTCCTCCAGGAAAAAATTTCCACTACTTACTGTTGGCGTAAAACTAGTCGTATCAGTTGCCAGAAATAAAGGGTTGAATATCTGCCCGTTTTCCCATACATGTGCTGTCAGTTTTGTGTCAAGTATAGGAATGTATGGTTAGGCTTGACAGACGGTACTGGAGAAAAAAAAGGGTGGTTGTAGATGAGTTGTTGATTGCCTTGAAAATGTCACTTTTCTATGTGATAAGGGAATGAGAAGTATGCTAAAGTGTTCAGTTTCTATTGCATATTACCATATTAAGTTGTCAGCCTAAACTGCTTCTAAGGTTAATTAAGTATTGACTTATTAGATACCCTTTTTCAAACTTTAAATTGGTGATCTACTTTATTGAAGAAATACCAAGGATTTCCAAAATTAAGAATGTTAACGTTTTTCATAGTATTTCTCACAGTTATGTGACTATTACTGTATTTTTTTTCTGTTTAATGGCAATTAGTGTAGGCAAAAATATTTCAGCTGCTGAGTATCCAACTTGAAACATGATAAGGTGCATGATTTTCTGGAGGGTTGATGTTGCATGTCCTCTCTGATATGCCTCGGTGTGGACTCTTGGAGTCACTGGCGTTTATCTTTTGGATCTTTACACCATTTATAGTTCACTTAACCATTAGCCATCCCATGACATAACTGTTTCTTCAAGAGTGCAAGTGCTGATGCTTATGGAAGGTTATGGCCTGATTTTCAAATCCAAGAGGTAAAAATATGCCATGATATGTTAATTCCATTGATAATAGTATAGAGTTTTCCCTGAGGTTTGCAGAGTCGGAGAAAACAATTAAGTCTGCTTATAAGTGATAATTTTTTTCCTGCATAGGTGCAGTTTTAGAGAGGAGTGTAAAACAGGATTGATCAAAAGTATTAAGAGAAGACAGGAAGGCAAGACTTGTTTCTGGACAGCTGGACTAAATGTACAAAATTTACATTTGTCTCTGAATTACTCCTTGAAGTTCCCTCTTTCCAACTGAGGCAGCTTTACTCCATCCCTCCACCACCCCGCCTTTGCCCCAGAAGTAATGTGCTGCTTTTGTTGACCTGCCTCCTACACATGAGTCTGATGTGGGCTGATGGGAAGTGATGGTTTGTCTGAGGGAGAGCTGAGTGAAGAAAGCTTGTGCAAAGCCACTTAGGGTGAGAACACATACTCCATACTTCAAGTGTACTCCTTGAAGCTCTCCATCTTAAAATTTATAGAATTTGGCTTTTCCCCACCAAATAATATCCATAGTATGATCTCCATAGTGTTACAGTGGAACTGTTGGGTGTCCTAAATGACTGATATAGGGTCCTTAGGATTATAAAAGGCAATTTCATCTTAGTATTTAATTTCTATTTTTACAGTAATTTCGTTCACATTATTTTCAAACTTAATAAAGAAAATTCAGTATCTGACACTATGTCCATCAGCTGTGTGATACAATTTCCCCAAAATAGTAAGTGAAGAAAGAGCTGAAGCAATAAAATTCCTAGGATCGTCTCATTAAATAAACACATTTTATACTAAATGTGGGAGGTTATTTTTAGCTGATTGTGGGTTTATTAAAAATAGAGATTAAAGAAGTGTTGTGGGAATAGCGAAGAGAACGCCTTGCATTGTGAAGTGTCATTCATGACTGGATGACTGTTTCTGCTAGAGGTGAAGTATAATGTGTCTCTTAGTCACACATCAGTAACTTATATCCAAACATTTTAAGACTACTGTACATAGAAACAAACGTTTCAGCTGTGCACTTCCAATTTGAGTAAAATGCCATCAATTCAAAACATTTTGCTGTCAGCTAGTTCAGTGTGCTTTTCTTTGAGGCGTCATCTACACTGACTGTCAAGAACCTTCCTCCACACTATTAGGCAGAGGTTTCTTGGTGAGAATACTTGGTGTCTTCCATGTGGTTTTAAGCTCGCCTCAAGTTTCTGGAACACTGCAAACATCCTAGAAAAACTAATGCTGTCTTTACTGTCTGACAAGACTGATCATTTTGACATGTTAGATCACAGCCTGTATTGTAGCAGGTTGAGTTTCAACTTCAACAAAATGCCTTTTTTTGAGTATTTTTTGTTTTGTTTTGGGGTTTGGTTCATTTGTTTGTGTTTTTTTTTTGTAATTTAAGTCCTTAGGTAAATAAGTTTAGAATTTTCTCTCCCTTTCTCTCTTTCAGACATCCATTCACAAGCAACGATATAATAAAAAGTTATTTCTTTCTTTGATCTTGCTTAGACATATCTATTCTTGAAACTGGAAAGTTTAACATAATTTAAATATGAGCTGGAAGATACTATTAATACTATGCCATAGTCAAATAAATTAGATCCTAAGTCTTTGTATTTTTTTTCTATGCTATCTTACATAGATTACATCTTGGACTTTTTTGATATGGGGGTTGAACTAGATGATCTTTAAAGTCCCTTCCAACATAAACCATTCTATGATTCTATAATATTTGTTTAATATTTCTTTTCTAATGACAGGGAGTATTATTTCAGTAGTATGGGTTACTCTGCTATATTGTGCAGCCTTCACAGAGAACAGTGGTGCAAAGGAAATACCTTTTTTCCACAAAAATATAGTTCACATTGTAAGTTATTGTCTTGGGAGTTATTTCAATAGTTCATCGTCGTGTCATCATCATATTACAAAATTTCTAGTTTTGAAATTACTGCTCTTCTAGCATCAGTTTGCAGCTGTAGCCTGCCAACAGCCATCAAGCCAGTACAACATGCAAGCTGTATAGAAAATCTGCCAGATCATCTCATAAATAAAGCTCACGGATGTGGAATGTTTGATGGGAGTCCATGGATAAGAAATTCTGCCTTGACTTTGGCATTTTTAATAGAAAGTTGTATTTCTGAAAATATTTTGGTTTGATGCACTTCCAGTTTTCTGTGGTGATTTTCTAAGTGGCTGGTTAAAAACCACACTTCTCCAGTACACATAGAGTACTTGAGTAGAGATAGACCCAGGCAATAGTGTTCCTAAGAGAACTTGCATTTTCTGGAAGCTCAGAATGTGTCAGGATGTTGTGATTGGAGTATTGTATGTTTTCAGATAATAACTTCAGAAATGATATTCCAGATCTCCTTAGTCCTGGGGCTGAGTCTGATGTGGTCATGGAAGAAGGGAGTGACGACAATGACAGTGAAAGAAACAGTGGTTTTATAGATGACATGGAAGAATCTATAACTCCTGATTCTGAGATGTCAATGACGGGATGCCATAGTGACAATGGGGAAATGCAGGATGCTGAACCAGATCACGATGAGTCCAACAGGATGATCAGGTGAGCTGGGGAATGAGTGTACCTTCCATCTTCTTTTGTATTGATTTGTGTCATGTCTAGGGCTTAGGGGGGAATCTACGTGGGACCTATCCTCACTCCTCGAGAATGGTGAGAGGTAGTGATATGTGGTGGTTCTGAAATTGCACTGAGATTGCTACACTGAATAGTCAAGAGAAACTTAAAAATTATTGTCAAGATGAAGTAGCAACTGAAAACTGATGCACACGTAGTTATTTTTTTCCCCTGACTAAAAGTGCAATGCCCAGTCATTTAAGTGTTTAAAAAAATATATATCCTTTAAGTGGCTGTGGTATAATCAGCTCTAGATGAATTGCTTGCATTTTTAGATACCTTTAGAAAGAAGGAGAGTTTGACAAACTTGTTTCATGCAAGTTACAAAATAGAGTAGTGGTTTGAAATGACTAAGCAGGAAGGAAAATAAGATTTGTTTTGTGCAACTTACCTTAGCAATATCTGAATGGAAAAAAAGCATTATTTACTTACTGGAACTGTACAGACTAGTAGGGAAAAAGTAAAGTTTATTAATTGTCAGGGAACCTAAAACGAATTAGGAACCTTCCAGTTGTAGTTTGATGCAAGGAATCTGTACCTTGAAGAATTATAGAATACATTTCTTTCACAGGTCCCAGTTTGACCTACAGTTTCCTCTTTTATTTTATTTTTTTTTACTAGGAGTCTGCTTCTTCAACACCTTTGCCTTAGTGCTCTGTTACTAACGCATACCTGTTGCACTGATGGAAAACAATCCATTTCAACAGCGTGCAGTTTTACCACCCACAGCAGTGAACCGTTTTTCCTATATATGTCATATTCATCTGCATCTATAGACACTTTGTATCACTGAAATATGAGCCTGTGCAAAATCAGTGTTATATGACGTTTAAATGTCAAAGTTACATTAAACAGACAGCATTACAGGTTTTCAAAACAAATACCCAATTATAACTAACAAAAGCATTTATAACCAAGGTACATGTTTTACTTAATTGAGGAGCATCCCTGTATTTTCAGTAACACCTTTGTAATGCATGCAGTAATACATTTGTAAGGGTGGTCTCAATGTCCACAGTTTATTTTTAAGTGATCTGTTAAAAGGAAATAAAAAAGTAAATGTCTTGTCAATACAGACAAGAATAGTTATATAGGGACTGCACCTCATTTGATCATTTCTTAGGCAAAAAAGATGTTAACAATATATTACAGTCTTAATGAAACTTTAAGACAGCACACATTTTGCATCTTGATTGGAAACAGTTCATAAAAAATATTTCTAGGATGCATTAAAGTGAAGCTGGACCATCTGCAGACATCTGCAGTCAGAACAACTGTGAAAACTTAGGATGTTATTATTTTCCTGGGAGGTTTCTGCACTTTTTTGTTGGAGTTGTTGCACCAATGGCTTTGCCAGCAGGGTGCACATACAATGCAGCATCTCTGTTTAAAGTTCTGCCAGAAATAACGAAGCATTTAGGTTTAGGATTGAGCAGATTATGGGTCCAAATTCCATTGTGCAGAATCTGCTCTAGGAATGGTTAACTCCAACAGCAAGGAAAGTGGGGATATGGGCTTGGCTACTTCTTAAACCTCTCCAACTAGATATTCCAGATTTTATCTGATGGTGCTGTCAGGCATACTGTCAAGTTCCCATGCCTTCCCGATTTACGGTGTGTCAGCCGAGTCGTGGAAAATTTCAGCAGACATACCCCAGAGTGTAAGGCAATGGGATGTTGCTTTAGGTCTTTGAGGATAAAAGACATGAGCTTAAACCTCTTTCTCTGCGAGGTTCCAGCAGATTCTCTGCTGTGCCCTGCCAGGGTACATACGGCTGCTCAGCTGACACATTTTCTACTCTGTGAAACATCATCCTTTCACTGTGTTTGAATTTAAGAAAGACCGCAGAACAGTAATCTGATGGGCAATGTTTACTTACGAGAGATTCACGATCAAATACTGGTCTGAATCATGCATAGCACAGGCTTGAGCTATGGCTCCCACACCCTAGCTGAGGCCCTTGTCATTTGCCCATCTTAGCTCATCTTTAGGAGTATTTTTGGGAGAGTGTGTGTGCGTGTGCGTGTGTGTGTGTGTGTGTAAGCCTTCAGAAGGTCTCTGACATTCCTCTGGTGTAGTAATACATTTTTTTTTCTTTGTAATCTCAAGATACATGGAATGACAATACAAAATAGTGTCCAGTCCAGGCCTGATAGTGATGATAAATATAAATGTGGATACTGGAGATATATATATTCTGATTTAAAAGATTATTCATCTTTTTGTCCAAAGTTATCTTCTTTTTAAAGCCTTTATTGATTTATTCTTAAGCCCTTCAACCAGCAACAATATTCCATTAATGAGAGTGGTGCAGTCTGTGAAGCACACAAAAAGGAGAAGTAGCACAGTAATGAAGGAGGGTTGGATGGTTCACTATACAAGCAAGGACACACTGGTAAGAAATGTTAAGAAAGACCTGTCTTACTGTACATACTATATGATAGTGCAGAATCAAATCCTAACAATAGTTTGATAATTTGCAGTCACTCATGTAAGGCATTTTTTGCAGTATTTGTGATTCCTGAAGTCCTGACTCTTGTCATAACTGAGGACTGGCACTGCTTGTAGAACACAGGAGACAGTTACAACACACAAAAAATATCTGAGTATGTCAGTTGCCTTATCATAGGCAGCCAAATGTGAAGAAATTCTGAAGGAAGTAAAATAAATAATGTTAACACCTAGGGGGTTCTGAAAAGTATCTTTACTTTCCAGCTGCAGTCTCCTAGATATCTTACTGCTAGGTGAATTGAGACTTCAGTAAAACAGATCTAGCATTGAAAAACGTTATTTTCATTCTGACCTGCTGAAACAGGAGTAAAGACCTCAGTATGTGGCCTTCTGAAGTGAGCTGGGGTGTTACAACTGATACAAAAAGAAAGTTTAATTATTTTAGCAGCATACCTGTAGAAGACTGTGGTGAATGTAATACAGCTTTAAAGTGAAATTTAGAATTTTTAAAACTTGGACAATTTGAACAGAGCTAGGTTTTTACCAAAACAACTGAGGGTGGCCCTGTAAATTCTAAATTCAAATATAAAGTCCTCACTAAAATCTTGTAATAGCAAATGAATCTTATAATTCATAATTCCTCTGTTCAAACTTAAGCAAAACATTTTGAAAATGATGCTTTTGTGAAATGAACTTACCATTCATTTACGTGGAAAATGCTGGAAAGATTTTCCCCTTGTTTTTCGTTACAGAGGAAACGACACTATTGGAGACTGGACAGCAAATGCATTACACTTTTTCAAAATGATACTGGAAGCAAATATTACAAAGTAAGGAATAGTTTTCAATCTCTTCTTGTACCAGCAGAACATAGTGACAAAATTCCTGAATTAATAGATACTTAATAAAAGTATACTGGTAGTA
Organism: Mesitornis unicolor; assembly: GCF_000695765.1. Lineage (NCBI taxonomy): Eukaryota > Metazoa > Chordata > Aves > Mesitornithiformes > Mesitornithidae > Mesitornis > Mesitornis unicolor. The sequence continues at coordinate 24,214 of NW_010197103.1, read as the reverse complement.
CAACTTCGATCTGTGTTGGTTTTCATTATTTAAGCTGCATATATGTGTTTTGCCTTTCCCAAACAAGTCTCAGATCAGAAAGATGTCACCTAACAAGAACCTGTAGAATACATATTGTGGAAATGGAAGATTTTTATAGAGGTGCAATTCACTGCCAGCAACAATTTCTGCCAAGAAACTCATCTGACATTCTGTCTTTCATAATAAAAAATTCTTTCCAAACAATTAAGTATAGTATATATGATTTTAATTCTGTGCTTTAGGCATTATATTGCGATTTTTGATTGTAAAAGATTGTTTTAACACTTTTACTTGAAGGAGTTAAACTCCTCAGGCATCACTGCAATAAGTTTTAGTAACGGAAGGTATTTTTTTCATATAGCATCCTCTCAGGGAAACATGTCAGTGAAACGTTCCCTAAGTGTTATTGAAGATGAAACAGTCAAGTTTACACCTATGTGAAAGGTGAATTTGGAGTCTTAATGCTGAATGGATTTATTCTGCAAATAAACTTCATTACATTATTGCAAATAAATTTTATTAATAAGGAGTCAACAAGGTTTAATATTCTAGTGGAGTTCTGTTGATGTGTGGATGGTCCTGCTCTTTTCTGATGACACCTCACTGCTCTCTTTGATAAGTTTAATTAATTAAAGTTCTACTTGGTCTTGGAAACAAACTTTTAGTATTTACCATCAACAGTCCTCTGTGTCATGGTGTTTCGGGTTACAAAAGCCCTTTTGTTTGTACAAGATCATGTGGTTAAAGCCAACAGCTAGTGTAGTAAATTAGAAATAAAAATCATGCTTTAGCTTTATGTGTTGATAATCTTTACACGGAAAGTAAAACAGTTTTTCATTATAGGAAATCCCGTTATCTGAAGTTTTGTCTCTGGAACCTGCAAAAACTTTAACTTTGCTGCCTCAAGGAGCCAATCCTCATTGTTTTGAAATAAGCACAGCAAATATAGTCTATTATGTTGGAGAAAACATAGAAAACCTCTCAAGTGTTCCCCTGAACAGCAGTGTTATCACCAGTGGTATTGGCATCGATGTGGCCCGAATGTGGGAGATGGCAATACAGCATGCCCTGATGCCTGTCATCCCCAAAGGGACATCAACTGGGTCAGGACCCAACCTGCACAGTAAGTTTATTAATTTCCTTCATTTCAGATAAGTAGAGTCATATCAGAAATGACATTGCTCAATCTTCTGCACATGTTGAAAGAAAGTATTGCACAGCTATTAAATGCTATTCTGCCATGGCTTATCACCTGTCTATGTATTATTATTTTAAACACCACAGTTTCTCGCCCATGTATTTCCAGTTTATACTAGCACATCTGTATTAATATACAAGATGCAGATTTGTTAGCGAGCAAATAGTTGTTATATTAGTTAGGCATGTCATCCACCTCTGTGTGGGTGACATGAGGAGTAGCCTCCTTGTGCAGAGGCATGAAGCTTTCTGAGCTCCAGTTGGGAATTGATAGATTTTTCCCATCATAACTGTAATTTATGTTTCTAACTGTCTGCAGAAGCAGCTCTTCACTCTTTAGGTCACTGCAGCATAGATGATATGCTCTCTTTCATCACATTTGGCTGTACAACTGTCACAAACATTGTCCCATGCTGAGATGAGATGAGCTCAAGTGTGAAGAACAGCTGTTCTAAGCACAACAAGGCATAGATGTTACCCAGGACCAAAAGGACTGAATGTATCTTTGCCTCCAGTTTACATACCTTTGGGTAATTCTTTAGCAGAGATGATAGCTTATGTAAACCAAACATAAAACTCATTTAAATCCAGCTTAGGTACTGATAACAAAGTAGCACAGAGCAAACAATTCCCCACTAGTAAGCATGTGCTGCTGTGGTTTCTCTGCTAGTTGTACTCAGCCTAGTCAGTGTTAAGGAAATTTGGATATGTCTACATGATTTGGATTAAACCTTTTGTTGCAATATACACCCGCTTTAGCACTTGACATCTGGATGCTATTAATGCAGCATGAAATGCTAATGAGACCACAAGCCCTTCAGAAACCAAGTAATACAACATGCTGTGGCATTACATCTCCAGGCATGACAGCTCACTTATCAGATTAGATCAGCTCTGCCCTTTTCTTTCTCCACTGGGTTCCTGCATAAAATATTGTCAAATTCTGGATGTCATTTTAGTCGGGCTAGTTGCCTAGTGCCCCTGGTTTGAGCCCAGCATAGCTAAAGAAATCTCCTAAAATGTTGGACTGAGAATGGCAGCTGTCTTCTCTCCCTCTTGGGAAGTCCGATTTACTTTTTTTAGAAGTTAGTAGTGATCTTTGGGGTTTTTTTGTGCAAAAATTAAGGTCATCTGAGACCATTAGAACAAATTCCTCTGAGGAGTGAGAAGGATAGCTACCTTCTGTCTTCTGCTTGAAGTATAAGTTGCATGTCTTTGTCCATGCTTTTTTTCATGTAAACACAAAGCAGCGCATATATTTGAAAACAATTTGGAAATGATAAAATCCTCTACGTAACTAAAACCCTCCATTCCAAAACCAGCCTATTCCTAAGGAAAGGACGAGGGAATAAGCCACATGGGGCAGGTGTTACCTGTGGTACTTACTGCAACTAGGAGAGGTGCTGATGGGTAGTAACGAGTGTCTTCAGTGTGCAATACAGGCTTTATAGTAGAGGACACTGGTTTTGGTGAGACTGAAATCTGTACTAAGAAAATGAAAAATCTGCATGAACAGGATTCTAAGCAGAAGTAGGAGACAGAAGCAGTCTGTCTCCGCTGTTTCTTAGTCCTCCAAAGAACTATTCTTTCCTCCCCAAAATGATGTCTTTATGTAATGCAGTTAGCAATAGGCATATTCTCAAGTTTTGTTGAACCTCTCCATAGGTTTGCAGTTCAAAATGCTTGTGGCAACATCCTAAGCTCTGAATTCATAGAGGTTGGACCTGATACTTGTTGTGTTAAAGCACAAGTGCAGGTTTTTGTTTCCATTATGTGTTTTAATAATGTCTCTTAAGACAGTTGGAATGTGTATTACTTTCAACAGTATGCAGACCAATTTGAATGTGTATTGGCCTTCATCTGAATAGCATCAAAGACATTGTAGATGACAGTATGAATAAAATTTTTCATTAAATCCACTAAATAAAAAGTTTACCCTAGTTGCAGTTTTGTTATTTGCATGAGTTCTAAAGCCCCAAAATAGAATGGAAAAACAGCAGTAATAAGCTTATAAATGGGAATTATGAGTTCCACTATTAAAAAAGTAATAATTAAATGTATATTTCTCTTTCATACACTGCAAAGCTGTTGTTCAAGTCACATATTTGTGGACTGCTGTAATTTTATATTGGCCGGTAGATGAACAAGCTGACGTAATTGGTGCAATTTCTAGAGCTGTCAGTAGATATTGATGTAATGTAAATGTCATTTTCTATTACTACATGTTTGAACTAAAAGCAGAGCAATCTAAAGTGTATTTAACTTTCTTCCCCAGGGGATATATCCATCAGTATTTCTGTGTCAAACTGCCAAGTTCAAGAAAATGTGGTAAGTGTTCTCTGGATGCTGGTGTTGGATGTGCTGTTACTAAGCTTACAAAGTCATTGATCAGTTTTGCAAAGAGGAATGTTAGAGGGGTTCCCATCAGCCATTTTTTGCTTACGTTGAAGAAATTAACAGACAATTAGCTTTGCTAACTTCTAAGAAAAATCAGCTTTATGGCACCTTTTCTTGAGATGCAAGAATTACATACGGGTAATTTTACTTCACGCAGAATGCATGGATCCTTGCAGGATGTCAGTTACCAAAGGGAAAAACAAGCTGTAGACATTATTAGTTCATGGAATTTGTCAGCTGAACTTTGTGAAGCTAATCACAAGCCTTGATAAATACACTGTTTCCTGTCATCACTGAGAAATCAGATGTTCTCTGTTGTACGAAGGTGAAACCCTATCCAAAGGAAGAGTTACACATGTTATTAGGCATACGTAAAGAATTCTGAGTTTCATTTATGCTAGGGCTATTAGACACAGGACATGTAGTCGCAGTAAACAGCCACACGCTGGTTTTCTGTTTCTTGGGCAGACAAAATAACCAGGTCTCCTTGCGGCTGAGTACAGCTTTGGGGCCGCTTTGGCATTTGCCAGGAAAGGACTGCCCGCTAGGAAAGGATGTGTCCACTTGTTTCCTAAGATAAAGCAAGAAAGACATTATTCTCAGCTCCTTGGTGTTCTTTTACTTTTCTTCGTATGTGCTGCTGCTTAAATATCAGGAAAATGAAACAAAGCTCCAAGATTTGGAGTTTGATTGAGTTTCCCAAATGAATGTGCTAACAGCTTGTGCTTTAGCCTGTCTGAAGCACTAAGAAATAGCGAGACATGAGACACCCCCTCTGGCACAGATGGAATATTTTACCCATCTCAGAGGGCAAACACAAACAGCCGAAGCCCAGAACTGCTGATACTCATAGAGCATAAACTAAGAAACCACTTGCATTTCCATGACTGACATGAGCTGAAATAGGAACTTTTTCAAGAAAACTTTTAAATTTGCAGTTTCTCCCTTTTCATAAAAAACAGCAGTAATTCTGTGATCTGGGATCCTGAGACTTTGGGGTAGAACATTGCTAACAAAACCCTCTATTTCCACATGTACTTTTTTTGTCTTCAAATTTCACAAAGTTCAAGTGTAATGTTGTGTGCTGGGGGCTACTTGCCTGGAAGATGGCAGTGGCTGAAACCTATTGAAGATGCAGCAGCTTTTACAGCAATTGCAGTTAACATGGCTTTGAAGAAAACTCACATGAATGTTTCTGGCAGATAATGTTTGGAAATGTACTGTAGTAAATGTATGCTATTTCTCATTAGAAAAAACAAATGAAGTACAAATTCTGTTTCCATAACTCAGGGCTTAATATTTGTTATGTTTATGTAAACAGGATATTAGCACTGTGTATCAAATCTTCCCAGATGAGGTGTTGGGATCAGGACAATTTGGAATTGTTTATGGAGGTAAGGCTTTGGTGTGCTGTACAGTTACACTTAAGATATAAAATTTCTTGAATAGAGAAAGTGTTTGGACTCTAAAACATCTTGTTACAGAAATTAGCTGCCCATTGTTTCATATAAGCAGTATACATTAAACAATGAAACTGGTTTTGTTGACAAAATCTTTTTATTTGTTGTTTTCTGCCCAATGTCACTGTATATTAATAGCGTTATGTTCTCTATAGGTTCTAGTAAAGAAAACGGTGAAGTGCAGCAGACTGTTCTTTTTAAGAACTATAATGGAAGAAAAAAAATTTATAATTTCGTCTTCATCCTGTTTTTCTTAGCATGCTTCTGTGAGCTCTTTTGCTTCGTTTCAGGTTATGTTTATGAACAAGCCTATATATGAGAAAGTTAACTTTGCATCTATCTTGTTGAAATGCAGAGCTGACTTTCTCATATGTGTGTGTTTCTTACGTGCTTAAACAGCTTTGTCAGGTGATAATGAGAAGAGTTCTTTCTTTTGTCAAAGGGTAGAGAGGAGGGAAATGACAAAAAACTTTTAATTACTTATATGACTTAATTTGCTGAAAAATTGCTCTGAGAATTACTTGATTGTGGCCGTTTGCATGATCCAGTGAAAGTGGAACATTTTTCAGAATTAATCATATTAATTGATTTTTTGTTTGTTTTATTAATGCAGGAAAGCATCGCAAAACAGGAAGAGATGTTGCCATTAAAATAATTGACAAGCTAAGGTTTCCAACTAAACAGGAAAGTCAACTTCGTAATGAAGTTGCAATTTTACAGGTATTTTTCTATTATTTTTTTACAGTATTAAGTCCATTTATACATTTCTATAAATACCAGATGTTTTCATAATTATATCATATCATATCATATATGTATACATATAATAATTTAATTTTCATTGATAATCACTAGTATTTTTTAAAAAATACTAGTATTTTTGCTGCTTGATCTGCATAAACAGCCAAGACCAAATGTATTGGCAATTGCATGTTAGGAATTACAATTTCTGCAGTTTTAAGCAGCAGGCAAAACAAGGAAAATGTATGTTTGTTAAATTAAGTTCATCCATTCTCCTGTACTGTCTCTAGAAATTTCATGCCTATTGCTTACAGGGTATGCACACAGTATAAATTATGAAATACTGAAACACTTTTTGGTTTAGGGAGGTCTGACGACTGGCTATGTAATGACAAAACCTACTGCTCATGTTGGGAAATCTAGTGCTGTATTTATCTTTAATAGAATCTTCATCATCCTGGGGTTGTAAATCTGGAGTGCATGTTTGAGACACCAGAAAGAGTGTTTGTTGTTATGGAAAAACTCCATGGAGACATGCTGGAGATGATCTTATCAAGTGAAAAGGGCAGATTGCCAGAGAGAATAACAAAGTTTTTAATTACTCAGGTAAGAAATTAATTATAGACCAAGAAGGAGATTTGAGGTCAGTTACTGTCACTGTTTCTTATGTCTTACCCGTGACATAATTTACCTGTCTGATTTCTGAAAGCCTGAATTGTAATATCAGGGATGGTAAGACAGCTTTGTGTACATTGCCTGATCGGTAGTAAACCATTAAGAGGACCTAGAACTAGACACCTGTACAGCTGTCTGGCTGCTGGATGGAAGGCCCATCAAGCCACAGTTTCTCACATGCATGAAGAATTAAGCGCAAGAAAGGGATGTAAAGCGCTAACAGCAAACTGTTGAAGACCTACACAAAGATATTTGAACGTCTTGAACTGCCCCATACCTAACCATTGTAGTTCATATTGTGCACTTCAGTGCATATTTTCTGTCCTGAGATTGGATCTCAGCACTACCTCTGATTAAATGAGCCTGGTTTCCTGTATGACTTTTGTTAACTATGTGATCTGAGGGGGTTTTTTTGTTCTTCCTGTTGTTATATATCATACTGTTTCTTGACTGCCCATAATACTGGTTTAAATTTAGATCCTCAGCTGAGTAGTGAGCCACCTCAGAGTCAGAGCAGCCTGTGTTTCAGCAGTCAGGAAAAAGAAAGGAGCAGGAGCAACAGTGTAATGGTGGAAGTTTATTATTTGAGGCAGAATATAGTAGATTCCCTCAATTTCAGGCTTTCATGGGTGAAACTGCCACCAGGTTCAGAATTTGGTTTCTTGCCTTCCCAGGTTCATTCAGCCTCCTTGCTATTCCCCACTTTTATATGGTGGGAAATTCTGAACAAGTACTTAAAACTCAGTTTTAAAAGAAATGTTTAGAACTTGAAGTCTTTGAAGAGGGAAAAATCCTGTAATGTACAGTGAAGCATCAAGAAAACTTGAGGCATAGCGAATAATAGCTGACATTTTTGCCTTCCCTCCCCCCCATTGTAGACATTGTTGTAAAAGGTACATTCTTGTTGAGTTGTTTCTCTCTACACCGGTCCTTGATTCCCCATCACTGATATTGTCCAAGCAATATAAAACAAACAAAAATGTCCCTGAATTTCTTTCTGATTTGTTTCATTACAGATCCTAGTTGCTTTAAGACATCTTCATTTCAAAAATATTGTTCATTGTGACCTCAAACCAGAAAATGTGTTATTGGCATCAGCTGATCCTTTCCCACAGGCAAGTAGAAAATGCTCTTTCTTAAGATAAATTGTTCAAATTAAAAAGTGTTAGCAATTATTATTTCATGAACAAATGAAAAAGTGACTAGTGACCTCTCTGTATTGCTTCCAGGAACTACACAGAAATTTTAGGTATGGAAAAACTGATCACTTGTTCAAAATGTGTCCAAAAGAGACATATTTGAAAATCCTTGCCTTTTGTCATTTGTATAAAATATTCAACTAGATCTTCAAATGTGACATAGATACTTGTGTGAGTGTTTCTGATTTGCTCACCAGTACATAACAAACTGCTTATCTGCTTGATCTGGTCTAGATAAGTGACAATTTGCAAGCACTCACCAGAAAGACATGGTTTTTTTTGAAAGTTAGGGTAGAGTTTGTGAATAAGAACTGCTTCCTTAATTGTATGAATTTAAATATCAGGTAGATTTCAGAATATTTCAATATGCTTTCTGGCTCATTGCTGTACTTATTATTTAAAGACACCTGTGTCAACTCCTCTTACCTTTGATCTGCAGAATTCATCTCTGATCTCCAACTGCTCGTATTGAAAGGAGCACTATTGACAATTTGTAAATAATACCATATTATTTGTAAATAATACCAATATCAATAATTGGAAAGAAAAGATCTCTATTGAGGTGGTATGTTAAAAATTTTAAGCAGTTAAATCTCTCCTTCAGAAGAAATCAGACAAGGAAGTTTGCAGAGAGACAGGGTGTAATGAGATCCACAATAAAATGAAAGTGGAAGTTCAAGAAACAGATTTTATCAACTTGCTTAATTAAGGATAAAGCCAATAGATAAAGCAGTTCTCCTGTTTTCTGTGGTTTTATGCTGTGAATGAATAAATATTGCTTTGTATTTTATATTGTCTGTACTTTCAGTAGGAGCCTGAGCTGTTAGGCCTGTCCAAAATTCTTTCATTCTAAGCTGTGCCATGTTACTGCTTTTACTGTGGTTTATTGATAGAGTGAAGGAACAGAGGAGAGGCAATGGACGGGTAATCTGGTTTAACGTCTTGGTGGAACAAGGGCATTCCTCTCAAAAAGAGTTTAAAAAAAAAAGCATACTTGAAGGAACAGTAGAGATGCATCTTGCAACTAAACCATGATAAACATTCCTCAACTATGTATTTGCTAATAAAAATAACATCTGTCTTACTACAGCACTTTTCTTTAAACAGGTAAAACTTTGTGATTTTGGCTTTGCACGAATCATTGGAGAGAAATCATTTAGGCGCTCAGTTGTAGGAACACCAGCCTACCTTGCTCCAGAAGTGCTGAGAAACAAAGGCTATAACAGATCTCTGGATATGTGGTCTGTGGGTGTCATCATTTATGTAAGCCTCAGTGGTACCTTTCCATTCAATGAAGATGAGGACATACATGACCAAATCCAGAATGCCGCTTTCATGTATCCACCTAATCCATGGAAAGAAATTTCTCATGAAGGTAATACGAATGCTAAAAAAAAATAATTGTCTTTTGTTCCTCCCCCCCAACCTACCAGTGAAAAAAAAATACGTGAAATTTCAAGGTACCATAATGTACCATAATGTAAAGCCTCTCTTTTGGGCTATCGGCTGCTTTAGACATTTTCTGCAAAGCATGTATAGATTGCATATCATGTAATCCTCTAGCGTGGGATCTCTCCAAGAGGTGCTGATGGAGGCATGTAGCCACCTACAGTTAGGTTGCTATAGAATCTTGTGGGGAACCTCAGCTGCTGTAACTGGTGTTGCTGGTATTTACTTCTGTACCTCTTCTTTCAGTCCTAGTGCTTCTGCAGTGTTTTTCTCATTCTACTTGTGCCAGTAATTTAATTTCCATTCAGTAGGATGCTGTACCCTGATAGTCTTTCCGTGGAGAAGATAAAAAATATACTGAACAATTCCAAACAGATATGAGTTCAAGAACAGGGGGAGAAAGTGTCACAGAAGAGACTTTCTGCAGGGGAGGAAGGGTTGGAGAGAGCCATTGGGACTTTTGAAACTGGAGTTCTGGTCAATGACATCAAAGACTTTTGATAGTAAAAGAACAATGTGAATAATTCACTATGAACATCTTTAAAGAAAGTGAGTGAGTTCTATTAAAGGTGTCTCTAAACACAGTTAAGCAGGGCATTGAAGAAAAATATTAGTTCTAATTTACCAACGTTTTCTTGTACATAACAAACAAGTTCAGGTAGCTTCATTTTCTTCGGGATTTTGTTTTAACACCATTATCTTTATATCCTTAACTTTTTGCAAGATTGCATCATAAGTTTTAAAACAAAGGAAACATTATATAAATCAGATTCTTTTTGTTTTTTTCTGAATTTTAATAAGTACCAAATTGAATTAAAATACTAGCATTTACAGATTCCACTATTTACAGTACAATTTTTCTGGGTTTCAGATGACACGTTTAACTCAAATGTTACTGGTAGCTTAGAGAGATGTGCCTACGGCTTACTGTAATTTATATTATAGCCATGTGAGATTCTCAGCTGAAAAATGCTTTGAGCACATTGTCTGTTGTTTTATCTCAGTGGCAGATGAAGTATGATGAGATCTGTTGAGGGGAAAAAAAAAAGCTATAAATCTGCACAATTACACACTGAAGTCCTCCTGAACCTCCACACGCTTCTGATATGTAAGCTGACAGAATCTGTTGGCAGCAATGCTTTATCTGGTGCTAGAGATAAGCAAACAGCAATCAACACAGAAGAGGCTGCAAGAAATTGTCTCCCACAAGTTTCTACTGTGGTAGACAGAATATCAATTTTTACATTCAGAGGTGAAGATTCAGTAGAGCACCTACAGAAAACTCACCTAGCGAGGTGTTATCTCTCCTTATATAGAATGACAGCCTTCATTAAGAGTTAATGGATATCAGGCTGCAAGCATGCAGAGGGAAGGGAGAGCGTACTTCAAGAAATTACTAAATTAGGATCTGCTTATATATTGTGATTTCATTATGTATTTTGAATACATAATATTAAACAGGAGCCACTCTCTTGTGCTTAAGGAAAACCTGAAAACAGTCTGAACAGATCTACTATGTTTAACACAGGGACTTGGAGTCTAGATCTCTGTCCAAGTACTACTTGATAATGCTGATTTTTAGAGCTCGGAATTGAACTCAAACTCCAGAGTACCTAGGGGAAGTAAAGGAATGGTTTTCTCATCTCAGCTACTCTGGCCTACACTCATGCACAGGTCTCAAGAGGGCAGGCACATGGGCCCTGAGCACCTGCTGGCCCCATCCAGCTTCTGTTGTCTGTGACCATATAGCACGGTTAAAATGCAAATCTGTGCCCAGTGGCCTAACACACTTAGTCTGGATTAAAATTCTGAACAATGCCATGATAATTGGTGCTACAAATGGCTGAAGCATTTGAGAGGAGAAACACAGATGATTTTAAGACTTTGTGAAGTTGCTTAGTCAACATTACAAATAACAATTTGAAAAGGTACGTGTATTTAAATGCAAACTATGGTAATGTGAAGCTCATTTCAAGCTAAAATACACTGTGGCTTATAAATTTTTCTGCACTAAGTGCTATAAGTCTACAAAATTCAGATAGAATTCAATCCCAGCAGGTTACGTTTGTGCAATTGAAAATTTTCCTGTAGCTTGTCATAGGATCTTTCAGCTTCTCAAACAGGTTAAGTTAATGAATTAGGTATTGGCCTGCCATATCTTTTCCGTTATTCTTTTTGCCAATTATTCTTGATAATTGAACATTTTTTCAACAGAAGTTTTAACCTACATGACTATGATTACTTTTGAATTTTTTTAAATTTTCATCTGAAAAATCCATAATAGATTTCTTTTAAAGGCGCAGTAGATTTCTTGTTTAACTGTTTCCTGGGATTTGTATCATAGCAATAATGCTCCCAAGAGGACAGTAATTATCATCAACAAGTGCTTCCACTCAAGCTTGTAAGGGAGTTATATTGCAGTGTGGAACGTGATGCTCCTACAGAATCCAGCAAGTTCTTTGTAAATAAGCATTGATGAGCCTATTCTTTTCAAGCTGGTATGACTAACATTGCTGTTTGTCTTGAAGAATCTACACAGATATTTTCTTGCAAGAAGCACTATTTTTTGCTTTGAAAATGAAAATACAATTATTTAATTGATTTTTATTTGTAAGACATAAAAATTATTGAGGATCCAGCAGTGAGTCCAATTTAATTATTGACATTTAAAACCTTCTGCAGATGTTTAACAGAACTTTAACATACAGTAAATAATCATAGTCTTTACAGAAGCCTTCAACCAAAATTTTGCTGCATTGTTACAGCATTAAAAAAATTGAAACCAAAGTTGATTAGACAAGTTTCTTAGATGAAATAAATGCAAAATAAATATTATTTTTAATGGAAATAAGAAAGATCTTATAAAACTGTTATGCTGTGTGAATTTGAAAAATAGGAGCCATTTGTCAAAAGGTTACCACAAGTAAAGCTAATGTAAATATTCGTCTTTATTACTGCTTTCTTCTCATATACCCAAAAGACAGCACTTAGTCCAAGCATTCTTTGACAATGGACTCTATTTATTGCACATTACAGCTAGATTTTAAAAATTGTACCTTCATCCAGAGACTATATTACATGCCTCAGTAATAGGAGGCAGAAACAGATTTCAGTGAACTTAGAAGGGCTCGGCTACCATCTAAGAGAGTTAATGCTAACTGATTTATGCATGCCAGTAGAAATGCTCAGGTTCTCTGACCATATCAAATGCAATATGCAATATGCATGGCTGTTTCTTCTTTTTAACTGTTGATATATGTCAGTACTCGTTCATGCTGTGAATGTTCATATGATAATCCTTGAAACACTGATGTAGAAGTAGTAGAAGGAAATACATATCAATTCGGGCTAAAAAAAAAAAAAAAGAAAAAAGAAAAGTTTATTCCAACCTATTGCTGCCTATATCAACAATACTGCTTGATGTGCAAAGCAAGTGATGGCAGGTAAGACAGACACCCTAAACCAGGAGTTTACTTCACAACTGGACTAGGTTAGGATCACAGACATCCACAGCTGATATACCTGAGCTAGCTGCTTCTTAAACCACAGGAACTCATTTGCTTGAAATTATGTGTATGTACTTTCAGTGGAACCGTAAATGTTTCAAAAGTTTTAGGGTTTTTACCTTGTTAGGCAATTTTCAGTTCAGAATTAGGGAAGTGATCATCAACCAAGTGTATTGCCAGTGTCTGCAACAATTTTATTAAAGGGTATATAATTTGTTGCAGAATGGCTAATGAAAGCAGTGTTAGGAATTTTTGTCTGCCTATTGCAAAAATGGACATTGAGGAAAGCAGAAGAGCACTCAAACCTTTTATTTCTTGCTTATGACTATTACACTGGCTCAGAGAGGCAAATTGGATGTAAAACTTCTTGCAACTGTAGTTACTTCGGCACTCTTCTCAGACTATTACTCATGTAAAAAGCTTAAGAATAGCTAAACTTAGTTATGGCCATGGTTACTTCTGTTTTTATCAGATACTGTATTATTTATCTTAATCAGAGAGCAATTAAAAGCTCAGATATTTTACTTCTGAGCAAGAGCACATATTTCTTTGCATTTAATGGATACAGCACGAATTAGAGTGAATGATGCTGTGTTTATCACCACTTTGGTTTTAGTGCTCGCTAGATGCTTTTTCTGCCAAGCAACAGTGTATTAATTTGGGAGCTGGAATGCAGAGAGTAGTAAAACTTTTAAAGGGAAAAATAAAAACCAAACCAAAACAAAAAAAGAGATAGGTCATACGTAAAGACTGTGTCTGGAAAAGTAACAACAGTAGTCTCAGTGTTTCCATTCTGTATTTGTCTGTATTCCTTATTCAGTTATTGGTCATAAGGTAAAATTCAATTGACTTTAAGAATTCTAAAATGTACTAATAATGAGGCAATAGATTTGTAAAAACACATGACCTGTAACAGTTTAAATTGCATCATTATATTAAAAAATATACTTAAACTAAAGTCTAGCAGGTTCAGAGCAAAAACATATTCAAAGAAATTGTGTTTTGGAGAAAAAGTGTGTCATGAATGTAATAGTGTGGTCTCTCTTAGTTTATTTTCTTGAGAATTACTTTTTCTAGCAATTTTTAAAATAAAAATCTACAGTCACAAGCCAAGAAGGAAGGCAGAATCCTTCTGAGGATGATATTTTTGAAATGTCTTTCAGTCGCTATCAACAGTTCTGTCTCCTCTGCCACTCAGGAATGTGGTGTAGTCATAGATTGTGAATCTTTTCTCTCCATAATGTGGCTGTCTGTTGTAATAACATCTGGATTAATCTCATCAACTTGTCCTGCTGAGAAATTCTAGCTTTTTTGTGTAATACTTTGTCTGTCCTCTTCACCCATTAAAACTCAACCTATAAAACCTAAGATATTTAAATTTGTATAGCTCTCACAAATGTATTTTTTTCCTAACTGATTATCCATTCAGAACATTTATGTGAACATCATTTCCCAAAGCTTAGCCCTCATGCACAAAGTCCCTTTTCTAACTTCACCAAACCGAACTGATTTACATTTTAAGGTTTGTCAGAGATGGTATGTGTACACACACACAGTCTCACAGATTCCTCCATAGGGAACTCTGATTTCCATCTCCACTAAGCGGCTACATTTCCCCACCTTTTTCCAGTATATTCTCTTTTGAAAGAATACTTCCCCAAAAACTGAATTTGTGTTTGTATGTCTAAATGGTATTGTAAGACATTACTGCAGAGAGGTAGTTTGAGTATCCTGTAGAAAACCAGGTTTTGTCACAGCCATTCAACATTCCATTGCCCAGTCTGCTGTTTCTGTTCTGTCTTCAGTGATTGTCAAGCCAGCTTACACTTCTAAATTCACTGAATTGCTCTATGACAATTTTACCTTAATTCAGACTTCAGTGTGGAATTTCGCTAGATATCTTACAGAGGAATCAGCTTGCGGAATTCTTTCCTATTTTACAGCTTTAAATTTCACATCTGTCAAACAAGGAGCCTATTTTCAACAGCAGTACCATTCGTTTTCGACTTTGATCTTCCAGTCCTCCAAATTTGTATCATCTCTAAAGATTTATTTTGACTTAGCTATGAGTTACAAAAAATAAATACTGCTAAATATAAAGACAGAACTCCCTGAAGGATTTTATCTCTCTGCCTGCTAGTATATTTTACCTAGTGTGTCTTCACTAGGTGGCTGTTCTTTCAGACTGCATGGTCCTATAATGTGTTGTGTCAACCTTCAGATTATTCACAGTGTGTTTCGTTCTGTTGTGGAAGTTTCATGAATCATTGTATTCATAGTTCTTTTTTTCATCAGGTATTGCTACTAGCTTGATGAGCTATGTGGTGTGCTCACTGTTGATTAGGTACTTCACATTACTTCATGTTATTAAATAATTTGGGAAGAAACAATGTGTTTTCTTCTTTGCATTAAATTTGATCATGGTGTGCCTGTTACACTGCTTTTGAGTCAAGAGTAAATACTGTAGCTGCCTTCAAGGCAGTATTTATTTAGACTTGTTTCAGCATAATGTGAATAGAAACTCTGTTTCACACATTAATGAGTAAGTCACATGAATGAGCATTAAGTACGAGGAGGTCAAATGCATTTTATAGCTCAAGGATGCTCTCTACCTCAGTAAATGCTTAACTAGCTGTTTAAACTAAGGTCTTGGCTCTACTTACACATGTTTGCTAGGATAGATTACTATTGGAAAACCTCTCTTTTAGAGAAGCAGCTTATAATCGTGAAGCATTTCTTTTGATAGTACAGCTGAATCCAACTCCCTGAAAAGAATCAACTCTGCCAGCTGAAGAATTTTTTTTGCCAAAATAACTCCATGTACAGTAGAGCAATTGTTACAAAGCTGTACTGACTAGCAGTAGGGAAGGGGTTTCTGTGTATGAAAAAATTATACCACTAATCAATAGAGCCATACTCAAAAAAAATCAAAATCTAGGAAGTCCTAAGTTTTATATTAGTGGCAGCAGCTTAGAATTTTACAAGTAATGGCTGTAAGAGTAGCTAATATTATGGATGTACTTTAAAAATTCTGTACCAAGTATAAATTTATTGTTAATTTAGGACTGCTTTTCTTGATATTCTTAAGGTGATTTCTTTTTTATAACTTATATGAAAAGCTGAAGTCTGTATGGTAGAACTAAATGAATGGTAGATTCATAACAGGTATGTTTTCAGATATTTCATAAACTGTTGTGTTAATGTGTGGGTCACATCCTAATTGAGTTAAACCAGTAATTCCTATGAAAACTAATTAACAAGTGTTAATTTGATACTTAGAGTGAAATTATTGTGTCTTTGCTACAATTAATTATTTGCTATACTAATAAGCTGCCATAAGCAGTTTATAAACATGAAGAGATTTTTAAAGTTGCATTTGAATCTCCCTGTTGGGGATTCTGCTGAATGATCTCCTGTCTAGATGACCAATAGCCATACTACTGGATTAGTTGGCTAGTTTATCCCCTTTAACAACGTCTCCAGCTCCTGGAATTTGAAAAGCCCACAGCTGTCTGCTTAGGCTATCCTTAAATCATGGGAAGTAAACAGAAGCCCATAAAAGTGTTAGAAAAAGCAGTACCATAATCCTCTCAGAACTGTCATTCAGGTTGCTTCCTTTGTGATAACCTGTTGGATTCCCATAGATGATGTGCAGACAATAGCTGGTCTTAATGCTCTGCATTTATTGAACTATTGATTTTACAGAGGAATATTGTCAAACTTTATAAAGCTCCTGAAACGTCTGACAAGGATTACTTTAAAACCTAATATAAAAAAAAGAAACCTGCCTCTAGTGAAAATTCATAAAATTGACTTTAAAATAAAGTGTAGTTGCTACTCTCTCCTAAAGTCTGGTTAATCTTCCTAGACAGAAAATTTAATTTCCTACCAGTTGATGCCCTGATATGATTCCCTGAATCACACTTGAGTTGTATGTCTAAACTAAATGCTAATTTATCTCCAGCGATTTTAAGTAGTACAACTCAGAATGTAATCATCAAACTATTAATTATATGAATATTTTTTTAATTCAGAAATGGAATCTTACTGTTCATACATCTTATATGAACTATGATACAATACTATGAGGACAGGATGGATTTTTTGTAAGCTTAAACAGAGAGAATAACCAGGATCTTTCCTGATTTCTTTTAAATAGTCCCACAAAACCTATCAGTGTCTGAACCCCTATAATTTAACACCAGTTAAATTTAGAATTTTCTCATTAACAGACTATTTCAGATCCCTAAGGAAATCCTTTAATCCTTCAGTTCCAGCACTCAGCCTGTGTGTACTGAACTCCCTAGCTTCTGCTTTCCTGTACACAGCACTGTCCTTTGGTTGCCTTGCCAGTATGTAACGCTTGCATCTTGATTGTTGATACTCTGAACTCTTAGGCTGGAGAAGCGGCTTATCTTGGATTGCATGATTTCCTAGTAAAAAATAGCAAATGCTTTTTTGCTGTTGAAACTCATGTTTCATCTCTTTCTTCACCTACATGTGAAAACTTTGAGTATTAAAGCAAATGAAATTGTATCAGGTAGTTTGGGCTGTAAGTCTTCGTAACAGTCATGTTGCATTTGTGCTTATTTATTGCTAAGAGGCAAGCGATATTAAAAACTTGCCTGGCAAAAAGAACCTCAGATAAAGAACTGAAAACAAACACCAAAAACCTGTTACAGACAGCAGTATTCCAGTGGTGAAACAAGCAGACTATGTGTGTGAACAGTTCTCAAGAACAAATGATTGCTCAGTACTGATGATCCTAACAATCTGGTGAAGCTGTCTTTTCACTTTTGTCATAGTGTCCTTCCCTACCTTTCTCTGTGTACCTTCTCTTGTGATTGTTTCTAGACCAATGCCTTTCTGATCTGTTCAATAAGCCATTGGCAGTTTCCCCAAAGAATACAAAGAAATATCATAAAATCAGAATGGTTTGGGTTGGAAGGGACCTTAAAGATCATCTAGTTTCAACCACCCTGCCATGGGCAGGAACACCTCCCACCAGACCAGGTTGCTCAAGGCTCCATCCAACCTGGCCTTGAACACTTCCAGGAAAGGGGCATCCACACTTCTCTGGACTACCTGTTCCAGTGTCTCACCACCCTCACAGTAAAGAATTTCTTCCTCATATCTAACCTAAATCTACCCTCTTTCAGTTATTACATGTAGTATGTCATTTTCCTGAAGATAAAAAGATGCAAAGGGATCTTCATGCTGTTGTAACTTGAGGGAGGCTAAATAGCTGTGTATAATTTTATCACTTGTAAGGCTCACAGTCATATTGGCTTCCAGTGGGTAGGACAGAAGGTGCATAATAGAGATATTATCAATACTGCATGGCAGGAGGAATGTTCAGTAGGTATTTGGCAGTTACAGAGGCACATCTTGGGAAACATGCACTTGTATCTCAGCAGTTGGCTGACTGAAATCAGTTCCCAGGACAATCATATCTCATCAAGTGCTTGACCTATTTGCCAAACTGAAATTCATAGTAAATGATGAAAAATTATCTCTGAAGTTCATATACACCTGAATACCTCTGAAGATAATAAACAAATGGGAACACTATTAAATTCACATTCAGCACTGGCCTATTTATCAAAAGACAGACTGAAGTCTTACTGTAATTCTGCTGAATTTAATGGTAAGGTGACAGTGTTGCAGAAGATGCTGATGTTTGCTGATACCCAGATTTACTGCAGTGGGTACAATGGGGACAATGTTCTCTTCTTCCAAGCAGCAAATAAAAACAGTGGCCACTACTTTTTCCCAGGTTGTATCAGAAGTCAATCTATAACTTGGCATATGACAGACTTTCCTGTCTCTTCCTCATAGCTTGGAATATAAGAACTTCTGTTACCAGTAAAGAGGAAAAAGATAAACCCTACTATTCTGGAAAACAAATGAGTTTTCAGAGTGCTACCATCTATTAATAGTGGTCCTGTTGGGCATCCACTGACTTTCTGATCCCACATCAACTTCAAAGACATTTTGTTAGGGAACAAAATAAACATGAGTTAGAGACTTTAGCATGAACTGTACACTAAAAGAGACAGTAGCTAAAAATCTGTTTGTCCACAACAGAAAAAATAAAATCAGGACCGTGTGCTCCAGGAAAAGCATGGCTCAGAACCTTCAGCAATGCCTTCTTTTACAGAAGTCCTGAGATTTGTTTTATCTCATTCTCACTATTCCACTGATTTCCAAGATCATATTCAGCACCAGGAAGTCAGAGCTACTTTAGTGATTTAATCCACTATTGCTAAGAATAGGTTTGTCTGTCAAACTTCCTGCATACGTCCAGATAGGCTGCCGTATACCTTCCCATTTTCCTGGACATTGTCCTCATTGTGCTCTGCCTTATGGCAGAAATACACAGAAAGCTCTAGGTGGCAAATTGAGCCTGGGGAGAGGAAGCCTCTGTTAAAAAAGAAAAGCATTTCCATATTGCTGCACAAAATACAACCTTGGAGATGTACCAGTAAAGAACTCCCATCTCCCGCTATTAAAAAGGACAAGCTCTTTGAATACCTAACTGGCAAAAATGACACATTTCAGACCCAGTTACCCTCAGTGATGACCTGTTTTTGTGTTACTTTCAGAACCCTCTTCCCCTGCCACCGATACAAAGAAAGAAATAAAGATGTGAAACAGTATGCTTTGAACCAGGCAAAGGATATTGTAATGAAATGGGAAAGTTGCAGTGATACTATAATTCCCTGTGGCTGGTCAAGTATTCTATAACAATAAGCTTCCCCAGGAACACATGCCAAACATTTAGCACCACCTAGAATAGAAGTTAACCTTTCATGATACCCTGATTTTTAATTTTTTTAATATTTTAATAGTTTTAATAGATGCATTGAAAGTTCAACAATCTCATCCCACAGGTTTTTCCAAATGGGTCATTCAGTGCAATTCCATGCACTGGTCATTGACTCATGGGCCTCTTCCCTTCAGGCACCACAGCACACATACCTGTAACCTCAGTGAATCATCAACACCTTCGAAAACTCAATACTAAGACATTTGTATAGAAGCCCTCTTGCCTTTATGAAACACCAGACTGTCGACTAGCAGGTAGAAGCAATGCTCAGTTCAAAAGATTAGTATTGCAATATTTAGCAACTACAAAACCCTGATTCCTCCACTCAGTGCGTGGGAAGGTGCTGCTTTCAGTCCTCTAGAAGTGATACTGAGACTCTCAGAGAAATATATACATACAGATATATATGTTTACTGAGGTACCTTAAGAATACTGTCATACTCACTTGCATGAGGTTTTTTTCACTTGAGCAGAAATTGAGTGAGAATTATCTTCAGTCTTTTCTTTGTGTCTGCAAATGAACAGAGATAGACAATATGCTAGGTAGCAGGCAACTGTGTAGTAGAACAGTTGTAATCCCAATAGGAAGGGTTGCATGGGTGCCAGGGGCATCAACATTGAGTGCAGTTTGTAAAAAGCTGGAGTAAGAAGGGATAACTGTCCTCAATTGACAACTACGCTGTGTGTCTATCTCTCAGTTTGCATGTCCTAGTTGAAACAAATATATTTAAACTGACATTTTCCAATATTATTTCTTTTCAGCTATTGATCTTATAAATAATTTGTTGCAAGTGAAAATGAGAAAGCGCTACAGTGTGGACAAAACATTAAGCCACCCGTGGTTACAGGTATTGCTACAAATTTCATGCTTTTTCTTATGCATTTAAGCTCTAAGTATATAATGAATTTTCATTTTTAAGCACGTCTCACATGATGAGACAGAGTCCTTCACCTCTCTACATACAATTTTATTGTTTGTGCAATAGTGAGTGGAGGTGAACAAAGGTGAGACAGTGCAGCACCATGGATGAGGTGAGCCCTCTTTTCAGAAAAGCCCAACCTTGTGTGCTAAGGAAAGACAGCAGTGGTGCAGGGCAGTAAGACTGAGAGGTGATTTCTGTAAGGATGTCTGTTTAACAAGTGGGCCAGAGGATGTGAGATACTAAGGATGAAGGCTTTCATGCATTTACAGTGTGTGGGCTTTTTAGTGCTTGAGTAGGTGACCAGGGTTATGTCTCAGGATGAGACAAGGTGAAGGACAGAAAAGAAAACTGGATACAGGATTGTGAGCAGAGGTTAGCGTGCATGGGGCTAGGATTAGATTTATTGCTGCAGCTTCATGTATGCTTTGGGTGGGAATAAGAAAATGAATTATTAAACTTGAAATATACTTTAGGCAGATCAGAGGCTGCAGAGCATGATGGTCTAAACAGCATGAGAAACAACTCAGTTTCCAGGCTTACTGCTGACTTGTCAACATGGAGTTCCAAAGTGCCTTGATGTTTGGATGGATACATCTGTTTGAGCACACTAGTAATTGCCTAAGTTTGGAAAAGCAGATTTTTTTCTAGCCCACGCTGAATTCATATCCTGCACCATTATACTGAGATGGAGCAACTGTCTTGACTATGTGATATGATCAAGATGCTCATGCGTGATTTAAAGATGTTTCTTCTTCCTTCATCTTGTAACCAGTGTGAGGAAGTGTTTTACCACCATGCCTCATTTAGATATTACAGAAACCTGTAGACTATCCATACACTCTGAAAAAACATACATACTGAAAAAAACACAGAATTGTAGCATCTTCATGCTATACTTATGACAGAGTTTCATAAAATTGATTTATCAAGCAATCCTCTAGAGATGAAACCTATCTCTATAGGCAGATTTCATATTTATTAATTATATAAGATGTTTTTCATTCTGGAGCAATAGGGATTCATGACCTTTAGATTGCCAAGTTAATAGCTCTTTGCATATTGGTAGTAGAAGGGAATTTATTTTAGGAAATTTAAAACTAATAGTGTTATTTTATTTCAGGACTATCAAACCTGGTTAGATTTAAGGGAACTTGAATGTAAAATGGGGGAACGTTACATCACCCATGAAAGTGATGACTCCCGATGGGAACAGTATTCAGGAGAACATGGACTGCAGTATCCGGCACACCTTATCAGTTCGAGTGCTAACCATAATGAAAACACCAAGCTAGAAGAAACAGAAATGAAAGCCCTCAGTGAGCGTGTCAGCATCCTTTAAGTTGCATCCCCTATAATCTGTCAAAACACTGTGGAATTAATAAATACATACGGTCAGGTTTAACGTTTGCCTTGCAGAACTGCCATTATTTTCTGTCAGATGGGAACAAAGCTGTTATGCTGTTACACTGTTGATGTATCTGAGTTGCCAAGACAAATCAACAGAAACATTTTTGTGTGACCAACTGTGTTGTATTTATAAAAGTTCCCAGAAACACTAAACTTGTTATTGTGAATGATTCATGTTGTATTTAATGTATTAAAACCTGTCTCCACGGTGCCTTTGCAAACTAGTGGTTTTGATAAGAGAGAACTTTCCCGTGACGATCTGGGGGGTTTTTTGTGCATCGTTAGTATTGTAATTGTAAGCAAACTCTTGAAGAGTAGGTTATAACTGCTGTTCTGTGAACAACTTCTACCATTTGGAGAAAAGCTTTCTTTAGTGTTGAAAAACTAGAAAAAGCAAAAAATAACAAATTGCATTGCACTGTACAGTTTCAATTCAGATAACCTGTGTCTATGTGTTTGTGTGTTTGTGTATATAGATATGCACACAGACACACACAGTATAACTTGCTCTTAAGCCTAAATGCCTTAGTAATGTAAACTGCAGCATATGTTGGTTGTATTTCCCCTTTTCTTAAAATATTCTTCTTTAATATGAATATTCTCTAATATGAACATTCAGAAGCTAAATAACTTGTTAACTTTATGTATGTTTTCAATAAAAGTCTTGTTAAAATAGGTTCTTTTGATTAATCTGTTTAAAATATCCCTGGAATGGCATCAGAAGTAGGTGGAATAAATTAGTTCATCATTAAGAAGCCCATGTGGAAGTAGGTAGGGAAATGTTGCCAGCCAACCTGCGTACCTGTAAAACACACTCTGTAAGAACCTGCTTGGACTGATTTTATAGCATTACTTCAGTTTTGAAACATAGCAGATGGAGTGGGGAAGTTGAGTACACTGATTTTGTACCAGTGGAATTAATGGGAATTTAGAGAAATGTACTGCTGCTGCTTTTGCGCTGAGCTGCACTGAACTGACGAGGTAATATGAATCCCTCCTGCCCTCCTTCTCTTGAAAACTTTAAAGATAATAATTTTCATTTCTAACAATTACTTAGTGTTCCAACACTAACCCATTTAACTTTAACTGTGAGAGAGATTCAGGCTGCACTGTAAAACTTGCCAGAGTAACTCAGTAACAAGCTGAAAATTATTCTCTGCACAGGCTATCTCTGAAAAAAAATCTCTGTTGCTATACAGGTACTGAAGAGAGAGGTTAAGAGATATATTGGATGAGAGGCAGAAGTGTGCAGAGATGACAGTCCCATAGAATAAGCCTCTGCTGATCAAATCTTGGTTTTCTGTTACAATCATATGCAGTTAGTCAGATAAATCCATTCTTTCCTCAAAGAAGAGCTTTGTCCAGAGGAAGTTTATGCCAGATGCAGAACGTGACCAAAACCAGCAGAATTTTGCTTATTTTGCCCCCCTGCTGGACAGATAGGTACTGTAGAAGTTAGGAAAAGGCAATTTTATTCAAACAGAAAAAAATAAATTTTATAGAAAATAAAAAAGTTTTATGAAAAGTTACTTATAAATCTCTTCTTCCTCTTCACCACCTTTTCCTCTATTGCCGCTGCCAAAAAAGAAATCCTCTGTACTTAACTGGGCCCTGAAGGAAGCTCTATGGTAACACTGGCCTTGTAATGTGTTCTGAAACAGCCCTGACTGGGCAGCATTCAAACCTGTTGACTTTTCTGCCGTGCTCTAATGTCTGTATTTTCAGTGAGGACTTTTCTACAAGGCTAAATTTGGCTAATCATTGGCTGCTGTTTCTTTTTAGTTCAGCCTCATTCTTAATCTTAAATGAGCTGTAAAAAACCTGTAAAAATAGACTCAGGCTAATTATAAAATTTGTGTCAGTAAAAGTGTGTGCATGTGTGTGTATTTAAAAGCAAGTCTACCAAAAGGTACAGTGGTGGACTCACGGATATATAAAGATTATGGTCTCTTCTTTAACAGCTCCAGGAGCCAAGCCAAATGAACTAACTTTTCTAAAAGGATATTGAGGAGAAGTACCAGAATCATACAGACTTTGTTCAGATGCTGATATCAACACTGTTCATAAGGAGCCGTGACCTCACCGAAGTGCCTTAATTTTGTTGTCTCATTCCTCTGTGTTAAGCAGTAACAGATTTAGAGCTCTGCTTTCATATTGATCAGTTTAGGTGAGTCAGGGGTTTATTAGTGGCTTGGTTTTATTTACAATTAGTGTACCAGCCCTGGAGCACAGTTAAATTCTCAAAAATCTCAAATAGCCTACTGGCACTCTGTTCTCAGGTGTGGACACTAATCAGGAGATTAAAAGAGAAAGCAAACTACTTTGCAGCTTGCAACAGCATCTCTAAGAAACTGAGTGACAAAATGAAAACAGTGCAAGTGTTAATCACAGAATCACAGAACGTTAGGGA
>NW_010197102.1:0-6025 GCF_000695765.1 Mesitornis unicolor | reverse complement strand
GTATCCCGCTCCCTTTGGGTTAGCTTGGGGAGGCTCTGATGGAAAATTTTAACATTTGCACAACACGCCAGACTGAAGTGTGCAGTGGGTATCTCTTCCCTATGTCCCAGTTCCAGTCGAGTTTTTGATTTTACCATCCACGTAAGTGGACGCGGCGAAAGTCACCATCTGGACGTCCAGAATGGGCAATCTCTGGAATTTGAACTCCAGACTACTATACCACCGGGCAACTAGTGGGCATGTTTTTGAAACTGTTTTTGCCCCTTATAGAGTTTTTCTAAAACAAATTGGTGCCGCTCTAAATGTGACATGGCAAATACACATTTTAAGTAACTGGACGAGATTTGCATTAGGTGAATTGAATTTACAGGTGCAGCAAGTCTCAAAAATGTCCCTGCAAAATCTACTGGCATTGGACATGCTTCTCCTTAAAGAAAACGGAGTTTGTAGAATGTTGGATGGAGAGTGCTGCGTCACCCTTCACAATGCAACAACCTCAATAGAAGCAGCTCGAGCCAAGATGAAGGAAGTTGTGGACCAGAGTGCTGAACTGTTCCAGTCTATGCAACCTAAGGACTGGTTCAACGGCTAAACTCATGGTTACACTCCATCCTGCAATCCTTGGGACTCACAGGGTGGGGGGCATGGCTTACAAAACTAGGATTAATGTTAGTTTCCAGATTTATATTTCTGACGATTAGCCTAGCGATTGTCCACTGTATGATTAGCATTGCTCGGTTTATATGAGGGATAAATATATTGTGTGTAGATCATAGAATCATAGGGTCATTTAGTTGGAAAAAACCTTTTAGGATCATCAAGTACAACTATAGCCTGTCCACTACTAAATCATGTTTCTAAGTGTATGGGCCTGGCCTGGCATGGTGTGGGTTAAATGCCTCAAAGCAGGTGATTCTCAGGAGCGACCCCCAGGTGGCAGGAATGGCCGTGCTGGAGACCGTGTCCAGACTTTCCCAGGCGAGGGGCATGTCATGACCTGCTGTGTACCCTATCACCTGGTACAGGTAAGGGGCATGGCAGAAGAGTTTAAATACCCCCACTTAAGCCTGAGACAATGTGTTCACCCGCCATCTTCCAACCTGGACTCAACAAAGAAACTGCTTGTCCGGCCGCCATCTTAAACACGTGCTGATACACCAGAGGCCTTGGAAGTGGTGACTATCTTTCACCTTTTCTACTTCTCTGATAGCTATTTCTTTCTTTTCTCTCCTTTTTCTCGTTCTCTTTTCCTTTTTCCAACACGTGCGGCTGCAGCGGGCTGTAGCTGGTGGTTTTGGTTTTGGGTTCTGATTTTTATTAAGACAGTATTAAGCTAAGTTTTCTCAGTTCTGCTAGTCAAAGTGTTATAGTGCTGCTAAGTTGCACTGTGTTCCGGTAATTTTGGGGTCATTTCGGTTTCTTGTCGGTATTCCATCACCTATGGGTTGTTGAAAGGTTTGAATCCAGTGGTTTTTCAAAGCATGTATCTTATTTAGTAAAATTATTGCTTACACCCTTCTCCTGAGTGATTTGTATCGCTCTGTCACTGTGCCGGGATAAAAGAACTCACTTTTTAAAGCGGGCGGTGACAGTAATGAGTAATTTATCTGAGTTTTACAGATGTGACAATTGTTTTCAGTCATGCTTCTACAAAAAGATGACTTTTTTCTCTACAGTTATTGTCTCATGTAAATATACATATACAAAAATTCAGGCTGAACACTCACAAGTTCAGATGGATCCAACTTACCTTAGAATGGTTTTTATGTGAAAACGTGAATGAACTCAGTGCTATGCCTAGTATCACATATGACCAGATATCTATGTATGTCTCTCAAAATTCTGTATTCAGTGCATAGCTGCAGGTTTACTCTGTATTCTGGAGCCAAGAAATTGCTGAAACTGCTTTTCTCTGCCATGCTCCCATAGGAAGATAATGCTGCTTCTAACCATGAATTCACACAGTAACAGGTTGGAAGGGAACTCCAGAGAACACCTAATCCAACCTTTTGTTCAGAGCAAGTCTAATTGGATACCATTGCTCTAGGCCTTGTTTCTCTGAGTTTTGAATACCTCCAGCAATGTAGATCTCACAGTCTCTCTGGGTCCTAGTTTCCCTATTTGATTTACCCTCATGGTTAAAAGTGCTTTCCTTTCACGTCATTGGAATTTCTTAGGATCAGATGCCTGTTCAATGTCTTTTGTTCTATCACCATGTAGTTCCAAATGGAATCTTCTCTGGATTCTCCACCTATAAGGTCTCCCAGAAGCCATCTTTTCTCCAAAGTGAATCGGCCAAGTTCCCTCAGACTTAATATCTCTGGGTTCTGAGGACGTTAACAGACCTTATTTGCCCTGGACAGCATCATCTGGGGCCTCTGACACCCCTTCTTCATGGGCCCAGAGCCCCCATTTCAGCTCAGCTCAGCTGAGGGCCATCAGGCCCCCCCTACCTGTTTAAGTGGAAGTCTTCAGCACTGTCTCTGGCCTTACCTCCTCAGCTCCTTACCGGTGTCCATGGGCCAACCTGTTTTGCCTGTGGCTGTCAGTAGTCCCAAATTTTCTTGTATTTTGGGGTTTTTTGATTGTTTTTTTTTTAATGTCCTGAGATTTTGGTCTACCAGTCCAAAGATATAATTTATTTGCTGTTCCCATGCATAGCTTGTTTTCTTTTTTCCTAATCCTTACCGCTGTAAATCTAGTTTTGTTATAGTTTCAGAGCCCACAGTCTATCCTTCTATGCCTCGTTTGAGATTTAGCCTCGTCTCAGCTTGCCTGCTCTCCTGCAAGCCAAGGCAAAGAGCAACTTGTGTATTGTACCTGTAGCTTATGCTGTGTGGAAGTGCAGCTTATACTACACTGTACGGAGGCTAAATATAACTTAGTTATGCAGTTATCAAATATATTTAGAAATATAGATACCTACCAGTATCCATGAGCCATCAGATATCTGCTGAGAGTCTGGTAAGGTTGCAGTAGCTCATGTGGGACTGGTGATAGCAGCTCAGCATACCTCTACTCTACACAAGATAATAGCATTTTCACCCTTAAGGAATACAAATGCAGCTGGCAACTTTCCATTCTGTGGCTCAGATAGTTCACGGTTCTAAGCATCACAAAGTTAGCTGTGAATAAGAATGACAGCCTTTACTACCTGAATTTACTTTAGTAGATGTATGAATTGTACCTAAGGATGTAAACCAGTTTCATCACTTAGGAGGCTCTCAGCTATCTATGAAGTTCCAGAGAAGACTTTTTTTCAGTATTTATGTTATAGCAAAAGAGGCAGAAATGAGAATACATCCTGTGATGCTTGAGTTTCAAAGTACATTTATGATATTCAGCTGAAACTTGATAGATACCTGTTTAAGAACTGAAAGTAAGTCAATTATTTAATTGCTGTATAATACAAAGGGTTTAATGGAAGAAGCTCTTGACTGGATATTAGTGTTCTAAATTCAAACACTAAACAAGAAAGGACTCCCAGGCTATATGATGAGTGTACAAGAATGATTGTCTTCTTTGCCACATCTCAAATATGCATTCTTCCCAGTCTTTCTTGTAGTTTCCCAAAACTACTGATAGAGTATCTAAGATCAATAGGCAAGAGAGGTGAGAAGTCAGTGTAGTAGTGGAAAGAGTAAGGGGATTAATTTCTTAGCACTTTCACTTTTGCTGAGAAAACTTGCAGAGAACTGTTCTGGGAGAAGATGGTATACTCTTTCTGAGAACTTGCTATTCTTTGGTCTTGGTCTTTGATGTGCTTTTCTCCTTAGCTTCCTCTTGCCTTTTACTTAGGTACTGGAGATAGTCAAATATAGAGTGTTTCAACATAATGGGAAAGGGTGAGGGATCTATGTGAAAACACTGCTTATCCAAACCTCTGACTAAAGGCTGCTATTCTACAACTCCAGTTGTTTTTACTCCTGCTGGTAGCTACTCATGTGAACCTAATTTTAAAAATAGCAGCTTAAACATACTATGGAGGATGATCCTAGTTTTTATTGGAAGCCTTCTTCTGTGGCAAGAAGTGTAATTAGAATATCTATCCTTATATGTCTGTAAGCATGCAGAAAATGGTATTTACTGTCCATTGATTGTCCTGTTGTTTTAAACCTAGTCAGTATCTGAGAACTGGGGAATTCTGGAAGTAGTATCAAAAGGCAGAAAGTAATGTTTCTTTTAGAAAATAAATGGTTCACAATTATTTCTGGTGCAGATTGAGGTCTAAATAACTACCACAGTAGTAAATAAAACATTATTTACACACACAACAGTATGGTACAGGACAGCACTGCCATCAGCTCTTCATACCCAATTCTGAAGCAGTGGGGCCAGAGTACTTAGCTGTGCTTTTTTTGTTGCCTTATACATGCTTTAACGACAGCTCCATCTGTGCTACAATTTATGTGCAGCTCCATTAGGTTGTTGCACAGCTGCATGCTAGCAACTGGGTACTTGTATGAATGGCCCTATGTTCCTGAGATTTACTCTTTTACTCTTTACTTTTATCTCTGCCAGCCTGTGCTCTCTGGGGCCTCTGTTGTGGCTCTGACAGGTTGTTGCTACAGACAGGCTTAGTCTCATGTTAGTGCGACATTACTGGACACTATAAGTTTTAAAAGAGAGAAATCTGTCTTCTGGTTCATTTGTAAACTTTCATATTTGCTAAAAATAATCCACAGTATACATACACATATAAATGTGCAACTGCTCTCCAACAGTCAACTAGAGCAGCTACTTAATCTAAAAGTCAGCTGGAATAAAATTTACCATAGGAGTATTTACATTACCAGATAGTGATCCTAGGAACATTTAGATTAAGTTAATTTTCAATAGTGTACATGCTGGAACATTTATTGCTTATAAATGAAAATGAAAATGTGTCAGAGGTTCTTGGAAACTATTCTATTAGGGTTACACGCATCAACATAGAAGAGATAAGGAATCACTTATGAAACAGGAGATAGAAAGGGATCTACTAGTAACTACACAAAGAAAACAAAAACAAATGCAAAACCAAGGCCCAGTTTTGAAGTTTGGTTCCATTTTCTTTTCCCTTTTTCTGTTCTGTATATCATTTAAGCTTTTCAAAACAATGACATAGAGATATCAGAAGTTACTATGATGCTTTCACGTTTAAATATGAGCTACCCAAGTCTCTTTGCCTTTCAACAGATACCAAGTCAGACGAAGTGAAATAGATGTATGTTTATGACATAGTAGCTTTAAAATGTAAGCCTTGCTTATGTAACACCCTTCTCCTCTTTCTTAGATACTTCTGTCTCATTAATTTTCCTCACATAACCTCCCCCAATAATTTCTAATTTTCTCAGAAAAAAACTCCTATTGTGATTGTCAGTGCAAGAATGCTAAATGCTGCTTTCATAGTTACTGCATCCCTGCATTCTGCTCATCTGAACTATCATTTGTGCTCTCCTGCCCTTTCTTTTGCCAGAGCATCAGACCTAAAAGCATGAAATAATCACTTCAGCTCTCTCTCATGCATCTCCATTTAATTCTATACTTCCAGGTCAGACTCAGGAAGCATAATATAATTCGGGAAAACTGACTTCCATATTTAAATGTTATCCTCTATTGACAAGTGATGTAAAGACAGAATCACAAGATCAAGACCAATAAGTTTATCCATCAGGCCGCTATGTTCTGTCTTTAAAAAAGAAGCCACAGTCAAGAATGTAACACAGTCATGATGCAAACTGTGATGGTTAGAAAATGAAACAAAGTGAATGCATGAAGTCTCAGTGCATAACTGAGCACCATGATGCCACAAAAAAGGGCTACTCAAAATAAGGACTGGGAGGGCTTCTCACCACTTAAAAAGGTCACAGGCAAAAGATAGACTCATCATAAGGAATAAAAACAAAACAATTTTAATTTGTTACCAACATCAGAGTAGAACAATGGGAGATGCAACCAGATCTTAAAGTCAAAACACCTTCCTCTCACCCCTCCTTTCTTCCTGGGATCAGTTTTTGTTCCCTGTTTCTTCACCTTCCCCCTC
>NW_010197101.1:29103-43895 GCF_000695765.1 Mesitornis unicolor | reverse complement strand
GATTCTGTGATTCTGTGATTCTGTGAAGTTAGCTGGCTTCTCTCTGTTGAATGACCACATCTTTACCTTCAACTTTCTTACCATGGCCAAGATAATGACAGTGGAATGTGACACTTTCCACATAGGTTGACACCAATATGGGGGCAGTTTCAGCTTGTATGGATGGCGTGATGTTGTAACTCTACTAGAATGACTGAAGGCCAATGGCTTGGACTTGTGTCTTGGCCAGTGAAGGAGCTCTCATTAGGCTCCTTGGTTGTCTGCCTGGAACATGATGATATTTCTGGAAAATGTGGTTATTTGAGAACCTTATTATTTTTTGACCAAACCATGGTCATTCTTCAATAGTTCTCTGTCTTTGAACAAGGACATTTGGGGTATATATGCCTTTCTCTCTCTGCTAAGAGCTTTACTACCTGGTTTCAATGGTGATCATTACTCTTAATTTAGGAATTATGTTCCCTATTAAATCAAATTATCTCCACTGTGAGCTAAAATGTAGTATGACTTTTACGGCTCCTAATTATCTTCCCCAGTGACTGAAGTAGCAAACAGAGAGTTGTTAACAAACATAGCGAGTACTGTGCTGAATGAGGTCTTGAATGAAGATGCCTTTGAATCTTTACAAATTCCTGTGAGCAGAGCCTGGCTCTTGGCCTTCTGTTATCATTCTGCTGAAAAATGTGTGCCTTGCCTCACAGAATAAACAAATACTGCACAAATGCACCCAGTCCTGCATGCTGAAAGCAGTCAGCGAGACAGCGCCGAAACAGGGAGATTAAGACTCTGAAGGACTTTGGTGCTGGTGTGAACTGTGCATGTAGTGCCTTGAGTCAGCAGATTAACCTCGTACTATGAAAGCTTTTATTCTCCTTTTGAGCATATTAGTGTTTCTTTTTCATATACTTACTAGAAAAAACATAGCCAGGGATTAACTCTTGAAGTTCTACTTCATAGCCTAGCCAGCTCCTACTGCTGAACATGCATGAATCTCAGGCTGATTAGCTACAAATAGGTGCCTGTTGGGCCTGAAGTGGGACAAGTGTCTAGACAGAACCTTTGTTGAGGGTGTACCCAACTTTTTGACCTGTTATCTCAGATAGACTCTTTCTATGGATAACCACTGGTATGTTACGGAGGGGTGCTATGTGCAGGAAGCACTTATCTTTCTCTGATTTCAACTGCTCCAGAAAATAGAACTTGATGGAATTATGACCTAAATCGTAAAAACCCCACACAGGTTCATCAAGGAAAGAACAAAACCTGGGCTGACTGGCATGCCTTTTTTGGTACACTAAGAAAGTGTGACCAGTTACAGCCATGGCCCATGCGTGCTCAGTGGCCTTTTTACTCAATTGTTGTTGTTGTTAAGATGTTTGTTCAATTACAGACACATCCCCTGGTGGCAGGATACATCTGAGCAGAGGAAATGCCTCCTTTTCTTCTTTTCTTTTGGACCCTTGCAGCTGTGGTGATTATGGTGGTGCGTAAAGAGCTGGGAATGCCCATGGGACTGCCTGTCCTCATTTCTCTCTACTGAGTCACATGCAAGATCAGCTAAAAATACCCTGAGCACTTGTAAAGAGTGCTCTTGCAGGTCAGCTGTGGTAACTATGGCAAAGGAGTTTTTAGGGTTGTGTAAGCAAGGATGAGAGACATCAGCTGTGCACCCTTTTCTGTAGTAACTCGAGGACATTTTTACTGTTCACTCACAACCGCTTACATCAGGTTAATGGCAAAGTGACTCAGATAGGGTCAGGATTTCATGCATCCTGCAGTTCCCACAATGTAATTATGGGAACTTTTCCTCTCCCAAGGTTTTCCGTTTCCTACCCAAACTTTTATCTGTTCGTGCCAACCCTTTATTCTTAAGATATCTCATTTTTTGAAGCAACAAGATGTCCACACCCTGGTGCAGATATACACAGTGAGGCTGGTTGGTCAGCTTAAATCAAATCATTAAGACCCTTGAGACATTACCTTCACAGCACTGAAATATATATTAACTTTGTGGGGAAGATGAGCTAACGTGCATGTTTCTTCTGCAGTTTTCACAGCCTCTGAACTCTGGAAATGTCTAGCAGACTCAACTGTGTTACAGCAGTCCACCTCCACTAAGGATATGGGACTCTGTGACGTTCAACTTCTAGCACTGGCAGGGAGATTAAGTTCAGGAAGAAACAACTCTTGAGCATGATGGTAAAAAAATTCTTCATGTGTTCAAGACTTTGCATGTCATTACTGCTGTTCCACTGGCAAGGAAAATACTGGTTTTGTCCTCATGAGCTTTGTTTCTTCATTTGCAAAGAGACAGCAAGCTCTATGTGGGATAGTTGCTTTTAACAAGAGCCAGAAGAGCCTGGGGAACAAGTTACATCTGCAGGGTTTACTGGGAAGCAAAATGGTTTGACCTTGAGCAGCCTGACCTGCTGATTTTTATGGTACCTTTGGCCAGATGGAGGTGGACATAGCAGTTTTACATTGGTATAACTAGGAGAAAGAGGTGCCAGTTACAGCTTCATGACCTTGTGGTGACCATCATTCTCCCCCAGCTTCACTAAATATTGTGAAAAAGGACCTTTATCAGCCTGCAATTCAGTGTCACAGAACAAGCATGTTCCAGTCTATGAATGTGTCCACAAGTGGGTGGGTTTGCAGATATTTTGCAGACATGTGGTAAAACGCTGTTATTTCAACCACAGATTCGTTTCACCTTACCTTTCCCACAGGCAATAAATGCCCACACACTCACTACACCGCAAGCCTGGCAACGTGTCAATAGTAGTGTGCCAGACTGTAATTTTCTTTGAGGTTAATTGCGTTGGGAGGAACTCAACTGAAGCTGGGACCTGCGGCATATTTGCAAATGCTTCAGTTTATTTACCTGCATCCATCCAAGGGACGCTGTCAGTACCCTTGATCTGTGACCCACACTGTCTGAGCCCTTCTGAGGGCCTCAATGCTTTATATACACATACCTCTAAACTTATGTGCCTCAGCACACTGACTCCCTCTGAGTAATTTTGGAGTGGTGACAGAGCAGACAAGCACCTGAACACCTGATGTTCTCACTCCAAACTCCACTGGCTTCCGCTGGTTGCTGCAGAACTGGCTGCGGGCCTGTTGGCTACTAGTCCAAATAATGGCTGCTGCCCAGGAGAACTACCTTAAATCACCAGGGGACTTTGGAAAAAAATGCTAATTCTAATTACAGCCTTTAGTAATTGTAAAGTCACTGTGAAGAGGAAAGATTTGTCAGCTTTTCCATTTCTATTGGAAAACATCAGCCTGAATGAGTTCAGATCTGTATACAGCATCTCCAGCACCATTACACTACAGTGTTCATGCAGCTGCAGTTTACTCAGGAATACACAACAGCAGTGTCCTCTCTGTCATCATCTTAGTAGATATGAATATGGGATCTAGGAACTACTACAGTAGATAAGATGTCAGATTCATATAGATTTTAATTGCCTGGCTCCCAAGAAAGATGCAAGTACTTGACATGCAGCAAAATAATCTGCCTCCCCCAAACCCTAAAACTTGTAAATAATGACAGGGTTATACAGAGAAACAAGTGACCTTCAGACCAAGATACTCTCCGATGTTCATGACAGGGAGCATCTGCTTCTGTTCTCAGAACTAACAGCCAATATGCTCCCAGATAATTCGCTCCATGCTGAGGCAAAAGAAGAAGAGACACAATTTCCCAGGAAGGACACAGCCCACTTAAAAATGCCAAGTGCTTTAAATGGATTCAGAGTGCCAAGTTTGGCATGGAAGTGCTGCTGAGACTTGAACTGAAACCCCGTGAAGACACTGAGAGTTCGCCCCAGGGTTTCAATGGCATCTTTGCTGAGTTCATCAAAGGATGAACCAAAACCAGGTGCTACTGAAGTGACAAACACCCAGTGATCACCAGAAAAGTTCATAGGGAACAAGAAGGGCATAAATCAAGATGAGAAGTCAGTCCATGGATCAGAGAGCTAGAGGCAGCTACAGCACAGCTTTCAGTCTGAAACTCAGAATGGGGTTGAAGGCCCAGACTGGAGCTCAAATGGGCAGGAGTGTGGGTGGAGGCCCCAGGTGGGGCTGATCAGAGTTATTAAAGTCTATTAGTATGCTCAAGGCCCTGGCACATGCAAGTGAATGAAGCTATAGACCTGGCTTCTTTGATAGCCTTTTCTAAGCTGGAACTGTGCTTTTTTCCAGTTGCTGGAGCAACACCTTGGAAGCCAGACCTGGCTTCTATTAATGTTTTCAT
Source organism: Mesitornis unicolor (assembly GCF_000695765.1). NCBI lineage: Eukaryota > Metazoa > Chordata > Aves > Mesitornithiformes > Mesitornithidae > Mesitornis > Mesitornis unicolor. The sequence goes on along the minus strand of NW_010197101.1, from coordinate 39,631 downwards.
CACAGATCAGTTATGTGAACTTAGGTAGGTTATTTTCTTTGTCTTTGCTTGTCTCTTTGTAGAGTCTTGCCTGTTTAACTGGCAAGACAATGGCTGGGCTTATGGCTGTACAAGAACCCCCAAGTCTAAAAGACATCTGATCTTTGCCAAGACTTAAGCTGTTAGTCTAGCACTGTTTGCAACAACACTGCTATTTCCAAGTAAATACCCCTTCACCCTAATATAGGGCGTGTGCTACACATTTCTCAACTGGGATAGTCTGTTTCTAACTGTGAAGAGCAGTTGAAGTGCTTGTGGGACCTCATATGGAAGCCTGCTGGAGTGAGATCTTCATGTTTAGTTACTGTATGAAGTCTTCAAACAGTGTCTGCAGGCAGTTCTGACTCTGAGCTCCACATGATGTAATTCGAGGTCCCTTAGGAAGGAGGGATATGATGCTACCTGTGTCATCTTTTGCTTGGATAGTTAGCCCTGATGTAGTGACTTCATCTTCTCCAAAACATCTGCTCTCTTCTCTGCGGAGTATTGAACAAAGGCTTGGCCTGTGCTTATGTCTAAGGCAGTGGCTTGGGATGGAAGCGGGCAGGGAAGGGTTGGAGGCAGAGATGTGCAGGAGGGAGTGGGGATCCTGCAGCTGGAGATGCTGAGGGGATTTGGAAATAGGGAAAATGGGAAGGGGAGCAGGTGTTGGAGGACTGTGCGGGCCCTGTGGCAGCTTCTCAGATGAGAAAACAGGCATTTTTTTCTTTTTAAAGGAATAATTTAGTGCTTTTCTATTGCTTAATGCTAACCCTGAGCAAAAGTGCTAGGTCTTTGCTCCAACCAACCAACCAACCAACCAACCAACGAGCCACCACCACCACACTTCACTTACGGGAGATGAAAATGGGAAAGTTGCATTTAGAAGTAAAAGGTATTACAGTTCAAGGAAAAACGGCCAGGGCTGCAAAAGGAGATGACTACAGAGTCACATTCTCTGCAGAGAGATAACAGGTACTTCATGTCTGTGGAAGTACAGCGATCCTTTTCAAATAACATCTCCTCCATAAGTAGGAATGGCAAAATCTCTCCTTGATGAAACAGCACAGGTAATTTCTCCATGGAGAGGAAATATCTCTCCATGAAAGAGCAATGCATATCTCCTAGCAGGTTACACACAGGTAGGATGTTCTGAGAAGGGGCTAGAAAGCTGCAAACCTGGCAGACTGCTGAGCCACCCACTGTGAGAGAGTGGCTGCATGATGAAGAATGAAGACTAATAAACTTGAAAAGCATTGCAACCTGCGTCTCAGCCCAACTCCTGCTGTATAACATAGCAGCTAAAGGTTGCTGAAACTGGGGAGATGTGCTGTAGGCAGCCTCTTGGGCATGTTGGCTCTTCCCAGCACTGTGCTGGCAGCTGATCTGTGTGACACAACAAAAGTCTTGAGTTGTTGGAGCAGTTTGCATGTTCTGCAGCTAACTCCATCTTCTGAGGATGAGCAGAGGGAGAAGTGTCAAGCTCTGCAGTGAGGGCATGGGGCATTCTTCCCTTGGTGTTGACCGTTTTGCTGCTCGCTTCATGGAAATTGCTTGTCATGCTGACGGGGTTGGGGTTTGAGTGCCCGACTGGCATGTTATGGGATGAGATCCCACTTAAAATGAGCTAAGCACAAGACAAGAATGTGGCCTTCATACACTGCTGTGTCAATCTGGCTGTCTGCCCGGGTGGCCCCGTTGTTTCTAGCGGCGTTATTTCAGTACGGCACTGTGGGGCAGCCTTTAAACTGTTCCCTTTGACTTATTGTACAGAAACCTTTACTGCCCTAAATGTAATCCATACTGCATTGTTGATAAGGACTTGAAGTAATGATGCTTGGTGTTGATAAGAGCTTGCCTCCTTAAAACTTCATACAGGCATTTATTTATATCCTCAACACTGCAGTGAGATTGCAAAGACTGAGCATCTACTCTGTCCTCGGGGCACATGAAACCCTAGATCCTGAGAAATCAGGATTTATCCTCACCACGCTGTTGAGTGCGAGAGAAGTAAGTTACCCCAACTGATAGCTAAGTTTGTCCACATCCTTAAAGACAATTTTATCTTCTACTGAGCAGAAATCCAATGCTTAAACGCCCTGAATGAATGTGGAGCTAAGTGATTTACTCAATGTTAAGCAGAAAATCTTTTTCAGAAAAGGCAGTTGAATAAGTTGCTCTAAATGGTGGAAAAATTCTTTTACAGACAGGGAAACTATGAAGAAACTTTTTCTAAGGCCGTATAGAGTGTCATCCATGCTCATGTTATTAGCAAGGGATCCATAACATTTAGGGGAAGAGAGACTGGATCGTGGACTGGAGACAGACCTTTATTGTCCAGTGCTCTACAACCAAACTCCCTCCTGTCACAGGCCAGAGTCAGTGTGAAACAAAATGCTTGTTGTCCGGAATTGCGAAGGAGTTTTCCTTGGTTACGTGATCAGTGGCTGCCAGGAAGAAAGCACAAAGATACATTGACAGGGAGGGGGTGAGCTGCAGTCCCCAAACTGCATGGTGCTCCCTGCAGAGGAAGAAAGGGCAGATTGTGCTCCCCAAGAGGGGGATGAGGGAAAACAAAAAATTTCTAAGGATACATTTCTGGGTTAAAACCCATTTCTGGTACAAAACTCCCTGTTACTGGCAGCTGCGTCCTGATCTGCATTATGTGGGCAGACAGGAAACAGGGGCCACAGAGGAAAGCAAAACTTGCAAGATGTGGCTTCAGGCCTCAGCAGGGGTGACACTGCCAAACCTTTGCTCTCTCTGTACCTCAGCTCCTCCCTGTAAAATGGCAGTAAAGGTGTAAAACACCACCTTTTCCTTGGCGACTGGATCCCAAACCAAGCCCACGGCAGTACCTTGTCTGACCTCTATAGCATCATTTCAGGTGGCATTGATGCCAGCCTTTCCTGAACTGTCAGTATTAATCCCTCTGACAGACTATGGGCAGAATTGCCCAGAAACTGCTGTTATACCATTGAAAAGTAATCTATGGAGCTTTTAATCAGCTGCCTGTGCATGTTTGGAAAGGGAAAGATATGAACCAAAGCTACTGAAGGGGAGGGAAGAGCTCTTCTATTATTTTTCTCCCTGTGCTTCCTTGCAGTGCTTTGCCAAACAACATATTTACTTGTACTTGCTTCCTTCTTGCTGTAGGAGATCTGGTTTCTGAGTCCTTCTCTGTACTGTTGCTCTCTCAGATAAGTTACTGGATAGAGCTGTGGGTTCCTAATTCCCTTTGAGCTTACATCTTGTGCCTTGGCTCCTTTCATGTCAAATATGGACTCCCAGAGGGGATCTGGAAGGGTAAAGTAAAGGCTACTGGAATTTTGCCTTCTAGTTGTGGCATCCTTCAGTACATGGTTGCAGATGTTCCCATGTCTGCTACCTGCAGACTGTCCTTGTGCAGCATTTTCAGCCAATGGGTGCTGCTTTCCAAAGGCTTTGGTTGTGAATGCTTTCCTCTCTGTTAGCCCTGCTCTTTGGACTGATCTTGAGCCCACGCGGTTCCCCGGTGCTGGCTGAAGCTGGAAGGGGGCTGTGTCACTGGTGTCGATGTCTCACTGCCCAGCCGTTGCGAGGGCAGATGCCAGCTGTGTTTGGGTGTGCAGGGGGCAGCCGAGGTTTGCCAAGTGACCTCAGAGGCACTGGCAGGGTGGGTGCTGGGAGAGCTCCCTCTGCATCTGGAAACCGTTTCCAAGAGGGGCTGAGTTACACAACAGTGCTGCAGAGACCCCCCCATCCGTACAGAACTGGATTCAGCACTAACAGAAAGTCTTTTGGTTTTAAGTTTTGGTTGGAGTTTTTTGTGTGTTTGGTTTTTTGGGGTTTTTTAATGGGCTGATGTGAAGCTTGCACAGAGGATCTGGGCCTAGGAGGAAGCACTTACAAGTGTTCCTAGGCAATGGAAAGTGTGAATATGTGGGCTTGGGACATGCATTATAATGAACTGCTTGAATTCCCCCCTTGCTTCATAGCAGGGCCAATGTCTGGCAGTGCCACAGTACCGAACAACACAATGTCTCCCTTTGAAATGCACAGCTTTCAGGGTAGCCAGGCTTTGCCCTCACCCTGCTCCTCAAACAACCAAGAGGCTGTGGGAGAAATGTCAACGGGACTCACATTCCTCCTAAAAGGTACCCAGATGGTCTGACATCATCCCAGATGTCTCCAAGGCAGCAATTTGACCCAAGAAAGGGCTGAAGGCTCACAGCTCTCCCATGGGAGTGTCTCTTCCCATGCTTTGCTCCACTAGCGTTTAAGCAAAGTGAGGTCTGTCAGACCTAGCCCCAAGGGCCAGGTATAGAGGTGACAATTCACAGCTGAACTGGAGTGTAGCTGAGGGAGTTCTCCTCTTCCTGCTGTTGCTGGGGGTCATACAGCCCCAAATCTTGCCATGATGCAGGGCACTTAGCAAGCAAACACCAGAAAAGCAGCAGTTGTGTTGCATGTCCAGCTATTCGTGTGGAGGTGACAATGAAAACCAGAGCGGTGAGTGGGAGCTGGCTTCTCTCTGACCTTGTAGGCTGGAGAAGACACTATCTGCACGTCAGCCATTTAGACAGCATGAGCCCACCTTCAGAATCTCATTTCTGAAGCACAGCCATGGTTGTCCCACTTCTCCTCAGCTGTAGGCCATGACTCTTCTGCTCTAAATTTGGGGAGCAATATTTTGTAGCCCTGGAGGTGGCTCTTTCAAGCCTTATGTTCCAGCTGTGCTGACAGCTCATTCACCAACACAGCTTTTCAACTCAAATGCATTGGAGTGGCAATTCTATCTCCACCTTTCCACTCAATTTCATCCATGCTAATTTAAGGGAAACAGAGGACTCTTTCTCCACTGAGTTTTCCACTTTTAAATCCTGATTAAAAACTTGTCTGACAGCTACAAACCATTACCACTTGGCAAAAATTGATTTTTTTTTCAGCTGTCTTCTGTTGCTATTTCCTGACACCCTTTTCTTTAATCCCTGCTCCACTCTCCACACAAAAATGCATCTGCTCAGGCAAAAGCTTTGGAAGAAGTGTTTCACCTTACAGCACCTGGCACAAGGGCGCTGAACCCCTAAATTGGGTTTCCTTAGTGCAAGTGGGTTAGATTTGTACCCATCTTATCCCCAAAATGAAAGAATGTCATATGCACAGCTGTGGAGGAGTGAAAGAAGGGAAGAAATGGTTAATTTTCTGCCTCGAAGGAGAGCGCCTTTGGCACGAGTTTCAGTGCGATGACTCACCAGGGCCAGGCAGGACTGGAAGTGCAAAGACCCCATGAGCAGCTTGGGAATCCCACGGCAGCCTCACTCCTTGGCTTCTCGGAGCCAGGAGAAGTTCCAGCTGTGGCCTTACAAGGCCAGAATGAGAAACCTGCTGCTGCCATGTCGCCACTGAAGCCGCTGCCAGGCATTCTGTGCATGAAGAGCTCCGCAAATCCTTGCCTGGGGCTGGTGGAGACTGGAGGGGAGGGCTGGGCACCAGGAGCACTCAGTCATAGCTGTGTGTGTACGGACTTCAAGCAGTGCACTTTTACCAAAATATTCTCCGCACTTAAAGTTGCTTTTGCCTGCCAGCTCCTGGATCATGTCCAACCCTCCAGAGGGAAGTCACGTCTCTCACAGCCCATTTATGGGTGAGGGATATTGGTGGCAAAGTGTCTGTTGCCGCTGTGTGAGGACTGCAGTCTTTAGTGTAGACCTGGAGGTCCTTATGAGCTGGGAGGAGAGATGGAAACACACAGGATGAGCCAGGCAATTCAGAGCACTCTGAGAGGTGGAGAGCCAGTCTAGCTTCTTTTGGCACCACTAAGCACTGTAGTGCTCAGGACTGGGCAGGATTTGCTCCTGAGGTGAGTCCCCACCTTTGCCGTAGTTTTGCTGCTCAGACTTCTGGAGACGCTGCTGGGAGACAGGCACTTCCAGACAATGACTCAGCCCATCCTAAACCCCATCCAAAGCAGATGGGATGGATTACTCTCTGGAGGTGTCTTTCCTTGCCTGGAGAGGGATTAGATGCAATGCCCAGCTTTCTGATGACTGAGTTTGGAAAGCTGAATCCCACCCTTCGTTTTTGCTGAGGATGAGGTAAAAGCTACAGGAGAATGAACCATATGGCCTCCCTCTTTCTGTTTGCTTTGGAGCAAAACCATGTACACGTACACACACTTGTACATGTGTTCGTATGAATATATATTACACAAATTCAAAGTAGTTTGTTGGTTTTTTTTTAAAATCTGCTAAGACAAGCACACGATAGAGATGCCAGAATCCAGGCTGTCTGTGCATGTGCATGAAAATATGACAGAACATTTTCCTGGGAAAAACTGACTCAAACTCCATGGAAATGACTTAACTGTGACAAAAATAAGAGACAAAAAAGGAAAGGGAGAATGAAAGAAGGGGAGTGAGAGATGGTCCCAAACCCACATTTGACCCCTGTATGAGGATGTGGGGAAGTGCTGTGTTTTCTAGGAAATTCTGCTTCGGTTCTCTCCTGACTCCGCTGCATTTCTAGCTTGGATGCTGTGTACACGCAAATGACGCTGCTACTCTGCGTTGCTTCTCTTTTTCTTTTCCTTTTCTTTTGGCTGAACACAGGCAAAAATGTCAAAAGGAATTTCTGAGCATGCTGGAGGTGAGGTGCAGTCTCTCTGCAAGAAGGCCAAAGCAAGATTATTTTTTCTCTTGCCTTGTTGTCAGAAACAACAGAGCTGTTTGGGCCCAACAAATCCCTCTGAGAAAAGTGCAGTTTGACAGAATTGCAAAATACTGAAAAGTGGCATTTTGTAATGGGAAAGGTCAAACGATGTTAATTATAATCAGAGCTATAATATGGATAATGAGATTTGGGGAGTTTCCCTCCAAATCATTGCTTCTAGGCACCTCTGTTTCCCTCCTTTGCCTATCCCGGGGGTGAGTGAAAGAGGGGATGTTGCACATGGGGAAATGTTGTAGTCTCATTGTTTCTTGCTTTAACATCCTGCCCAAAATTTCCTCCAGCAGAGGTTGGCGTGAAGGCTTGATCACGCCGATACAGGACAGAAGCCTCTCCATTTTCACTTTCTGCCAACTTTGATCCCATTTTTTGAGTGACAAATGCCTGGGCCAACTCTTGTTGTCATGAAATAAACCCAAGAGTCCTTTTCTTCACTGTGTGATTGCTGCTTTGCCCTGCTACGTGTGCATGAGAGATGGTTTGGCTTACTGGATCAAGAGCTGGAAACTCCAAGTTCTGGAAAGCTCTTCATTTGTGGTCTTGGCATAATTACTAAAGTAGTCTGTGCATTGGTTTTCACTTCTGTAAAATGAGGTTGTGAATGTCTGAGTGTCCCTCTGAAGGGTGATGCATTTTTACAATACAAAGACTATTGTAAAAGAGGAGATGAGAGAGCATAAAACCTTCCCCTTTCAAATAGCTGCTATTCAGCTTATCTTAGCAAGTTCTCTATGGACTGTTAGAGTGGGGACACAGCCTTCATGCTAGGGGCAGGCATTCATCTTCTTGAAGGTTTATTTAGTACACATCATCATGTGAACCTAGTGGAGTTCTCCCCTCCTCTTGGAAAGAGCCTCTTCCACCAGCATTTGGTTTAGTATTCTTGTATATGAAACATTCGTAAAATGCATGGTGATGAGACATGGAGCAATGTTCCAGTGAAGCAAATGGAGGAATGAAAGGGAGGAAGGGAAGGACTCCAGACCTGGCTCCAGTATGTTTGAAGCTATGGGAAATATTCTCCTTAATTTCAGATGGACTGGAAGCCAAGTCACCAGCTGGGAGGATGAGAGATTCCACTGTGATGGGTAATTTGTTTGCAGTTGCATCATTGCATCATCACCTTCAATGCAGAATCCAGGGGGATACTGATGACACAGCTTGGTCACTCCTTTGAGCTCCTTCCCAAATTGTCTTTACATAGTAACATCAGGACTAGAAACATGTGGTTTCCAGCACTGCTGAATACCTTTTGTATTTCTCCTAGACAGGCCCTTCATGTATTTCCCTGACAGGCATGAATCAAACCTTTAAATACTGATAAATTCACCATATTATTTCGTGCATAGATTTCCCTCAAATTTTCAAGGCTTGGTGGCAGCCAAGAAAGGACGCAGCTCAGAAGCTGCTGACACCTCCACTTATAGATATAGCCTTCCATTCCTCCCATGTGTTTTGCATCCATATATAGGGTTTGTTTGCATGGACCGAGGCTGCTTTTGGGCATCTTCTCTCAGCTGGTCTTACTAAGCTGAAGGTTGTCTCCATGTGAACGCAGCTGCATGGCTGTGAAATCAGAGTTGCTCACACTGGGGAGAACTGGACACATCTGCACTCTTTGTGTTGGCTTATCCTCAGTGGTCTGTCTTTCCCATCACCCAGGAACCTCACTTGCCATGAACTCATCTTAATATCAGATTTCCTCACACTGATTGCCTATATTTACATAGTATGATAAACTGCAGAGCAATATAATGTTGGCATGTTGCTGGAAAAAACAGTATACCTGGGGCAACACTGAATCTGCAGAAGATTCTGCAATGACCAGCCAGCCAGGGCTTTTTTTTTTCATCTTATTCATTTGAACATATTAGCTTATATGTTTGTTAATTGTTGGAACCAATAATTGCTTGGAGTATGTATACACCAGTCAGTATTCTAATTATGAACAGAGCAGTTGCCTCCTTGACATATTTAGAGCTATTTCAATTCATAAGTAACCTTTCTAACCATATGCCACCTATAGCAAGTCTGGAAGCCTTTAGAAGAACTCCATGAGGCATTTGGTATTAGTCAACATTATTCAGTATCCCTTGGTTCTGGACATGGTTTTTCTAGTCAATGGGAGCTTTTATCCTAACTGTCATGCATTACTTCTAAGCTTAGTTAGGTCTAGATATGTGTCTTGCAGCTTTGCAAGATCTTTTGGGCAAGAGTTGTTCTTTCACCTTAGATTGGCATCGCACCTGGCACCATAGAGATCAGGCCTTGACACAGGGAAGGGCATCAGTGTTGTTTTCATGAGCCAAACTGAGAGTGTAGAAATATCTACAAGATCAGTAAGTATCTTAAAAATTAAGATCACTAAAGCAGTGACAGTTGTGCCTACTGGTCTCTTTTCTCTTCTCTTTCTAGACTAAAGAAGCTCTCTTCACAATTCTCCAGGATCTAAGGCCTGAAGACCACTTCAATATCATTGGCTTTTCCAACCGAATAAAGGTCTGGCAGCAGGACCGGCTGGTGCCAGTAACTCCAAATAATATAAGAGATGCCAAAAAGTACATTCATAACATGTCGCCTACAGGAGGTATGATCCAGAGATACAAACGAGATTGATTTTGCTATCCAATTAACTACAACAGAATGGAGAGTAGTGAATGTGGTCCTGTAGCATGTAGCAATAAGAAGACATTTAGGACTTAGGCCATGGGACAAGAGGACCCATTCCCCGCCTCTGCTCAGAGTTATGTGACAGAAGGATATGTGCCCTTCGTCACTGTACGTGATGGGAAGGTGTCTCCACATCCAGTCATAAGACCTGATATATTTATCAAAGCCAAGTTGGGCCCATTCTCTCACTTATCTGGTGAGATCCTTGGAGTGGAAAAGTTCCCAAGGTTATTTCTGGAGGATACAGGAAAAAAATACCGTATCTTGGTGAAGAACACACAAGGTCGGTACTTGTGTAGTTTCTGAGAGTCTGTGTAAAAGCAGGCACGTGGTTTTGTCTGGGCAGGAAACTCCATGGATGGACCATTCAGTGTGGGCTGTAGGACTGCCTTCTGCAAGAGCTGGTTCCTCACCTAGTACTGTCAACTTCTTGTCGCCACCAAGGAGCAGCCAGAATGACATTTAAGAATTTCTTGTCCTTTTTCGCTTGTGCCTTGTTACCAGGAGGAGGAGACCTCAGAACAGTGGCAGAGTGCAGGCATGATTTTGAATTTGATTCAGTGGTCTCTTATGAGGCTACGGATTCTAGAATAAAAAAAAACACAGTGAGGTTTGTAATCAAACGCATTTTAGGCATGATTTTGAATTTGATTCAGTGGTCTCCTATGAGGCTATGGATTCTAGTATAAAAAAACCACAGTGAGATTTGTAATCAAACGCATTTCGGCAACTGTGCTTATCCTAGCTGAGCACTCCCTAGGTAAGCAGAGAGCTGCAAACTGACCCATGCGAATCCTTCCCCATACAAGCAGTCACAGCTGGTTGAAGGTCAGACAGGGCCTTCCCATGGCTGCCCCTGAGCAGTGACCACTCCTAGCAAAGGAAACTCTCTGATGGAAAAACACAGCAAACAGGATGGTTTGCCGTACTGTTTGTATTGTAAGAGGAAGAGTTTAGGAAGTGGTCAAGGTATCTGGCCAGTTTAACAATTACCAATAGTGGGACTAAACTCAGAGTACAAAGCTTTTTTTACTCCTGAAGTGCCAAAAAAGCTGTGCAGGAACCAGCTGAGTTTGCCCATGAAGCTGCCAGAGAACCTAAGTAAAAGGAAATTATTAACTCTTGTTCAGCA
>NW_010197101.1:0-29072 GCF_000695765.1 Mesitornis unicolor | reverse complement strand
AAGGTGCGGTGATTCTCCACTACAGGCCAGTGGTACTTTAGTTTTGGCTGACTCTGTGTTTTCCCTATAAAGCTGCTTGAGCATCTTTCAGTGAATGTGAATGCACTCAGGCTCACAGATCACACACATGAAGAATGTGCTGTGCTTACACTGCTGTGCCATACTCACACACCAAGGAAATGGGAACAAAATATTGCTGCTAAATATTTGTGCATGTGGCAAAAGGCGTTTTTCAGTGCTTGGTAGCTCTGATATGGCTGGGTTTGAAATGACACTATCTGCTGCATGGGATAGATTGAGTTTGTTTGTTTCTGAGGAAATGTTATTTCTGAAATTTTGGATCTGGGTGGAGACTGAGAGAGTATGAGGACATTTAGGTGCAGGGGTTTGGTTCAAAACCATTTTGCAAAAAACACAGTCTGGATTTTGAGGGCTTTTCAGAAGTCTTCGCCCATTTCCTGTTCATTGTCTTGCTGCAGTCACTGGAGCTGTGCATGCCAAGTTTTTAGGTACATGATGCATGATCAGACCTGCTAGCACATCCTTACTGGTAACCTTCCTAGATATCCCCTTCTAGACCCCTAAGTGGGGTCTGTTGTGTATGGTTCATAACCCATTTCACCTGCTTTTTTGAGGGCAGTTTTTAACCCAGATGTACTAATTTTGCAAAGGTTCCACAACCGATCCCTCTTTGCTTTGACTAGCACAAAAAATACATGGAGCAAGGACATACCTGTACTCATTTTCCTGCTTTCTTTTTTTCAGAGCAAGCAGTATGTTTCAATCCTTCTCATGGCTGTTCTTCTAAAGTACATCTATTCCCTCATTTATTTTCTGTTTTGTCCCTCTCTCCCACTTCAGACAGCTCCATTCTTCAGTAGCCAGTTTGATCTGTGAAAACACACTCCTCAGTTAACAAAGCCATTTCTCTTCCCTTTAAACTTTTCTTAGCCCCTGGGTTTTGTTCTTCAAACCCAGGCACTTGCTTTCCCATTTGGAGGCTTTTTTCCTCTCTTCAAATCTTGTGCCCTTCAGACAAAAAGGGCAGAACTTGTTTTCCCAGTTCAGATACCATCTGGAAGAGTCCCTAATTAAGTTTAACTGTTTTTGTATGTACTGGCAGGATGTGGTATGTGCTGTGACTCTGCTTACCATGGCTGACTATTGTAGATTGAGACATTCAAGGATAGAGCAATTTCACATAATAAACTGCAATTCATAATTCAATTCATAAGGCTATAAAAACCAGTCCCGAACTGGTGCTAATGGCTGAGCTGAGTTAAAGGGCTAGTGCAACCTCATGCAGAGGAAAGGAACATCCTGATGGACAGAGATGCTGTCATCCTATTAAAAGGAGCGTAGGAAAGTTATTTGTACCACTCTTAGAAGGAGAAATGAGCTAATAATTTTGATGCCTTTCCAGGGACTAATATTAATGGTGCTCTCCAAACTGGTGCAAAGCTGCTGAATGATTACATTGCTCAGAATGACATTGATGCCAGGAGCGTCTCTCTGATCATCTTCCTCACGGATGGAAGGCCCACTGTTGGGGAAACGCAGTCGTCCAGAATCCTCAGCAACACCAAGGAGGCCATCCGTGACAAATTCTGCCTCTTCACCATTGGCATAGGCAACGATGTGGACCATAAGCTGCTGGAGAGGATGGCACTGGAGAACTGTGGCATGACAAGGCATTTCCAGGAGGATGAGGATGCAGCCAGCCACCTCAAAGGGTTTGTTCTGCCTTTTTCTGTGTTTATAGCTGCATTGGGTCCTCTGGGCAAGGGTTTTGGGAAGGAAAAATCATCTAAGGAGACATAGCAAGAGATGGGAGTTTCTCTGAGGTTCAACTCGGGTTGAGAAAGGCAGAGTGTGCTCAGATACTGAGGATGCTTACCCAGAAGTTGTCTCCTTCCTACCAGACACCCTGAGCTGTACTGGAGCTTCCCAGTCCCTCAGAATGAGGCATTTGTTTCCATATTTCAGATCGTTGTTTTGGGCATGTAAACCTGGAGACATGGGAGGCATGAGTGTCACCTCTCCATAGATGGACAGAGGGAAGAAAGGATGCATTACGCACTTCAAATTGACAACATAAACAGCATGAAGGGGCTCAGGAATGAAGGTCCCAATTTGTGGCAAAAATTATTTCTTTATTTTTTGAAAAAGATTACCTTATGCCCAAACTCCAAAATATTCAACTTTGAAAAATACACAAGGGTTATTCCTGGGATTATCACATAGTTGCTTCATTCTTTCATTCTTTGTGACCCAAACTTCTAACAAGTTCCCTGTAATCCTCATCATTCAGTAGGACCAAGGATTATGTTCCTCCTCTGTGATCTGGGAGCTGTAGTCCAAGAGGAGATCGTAGTGAGGAACAGCAAAAAGACATCTGAACCACAGCTCTGTCTAAAATATCAGGCAGTGTGTCAGTACTTCCAGGCAAAAATGTTTGGCTTTCACTCTCAAAGTGTTAGTGTTCTGAACCTCAGAAAGCAAAAAGAGACAGTCATTGAGTGGAGAACTCTCCCCCAGCTACTGTCTAATTCATCCGGAGCAGTGAGACCATGCACCTTCCACTAGAGCCTTTCTTTCTGTGGTGGTTATACGTGGACAAGAGCATCTCCTTTTAAGCCAGATTGTATAGATCCATCTGTCACCTCACCCATGTCATCTGCTTCTCAGAACACACATTTTTGGATAGCAAGTGGCATTCCCTGGCAAATGAAGGCTGTGCTGACTGATCGGGCCGCAGGAACCCAGCACTGCAAGTACTTGTTCAAACACCTCTATCTGTTAAGCAACTCACTGTTCATCAAGCTCAGTGGTGGCAAACCCATTCGGCATTTGGTGCCAAATTTAGATGGAAAGGCACAATCACTTGCTGGAGGCCAATTCAAATCACTCTTGGAAGAAAAATCTACATGAGTGCCAACGTAATTTCTGATTTTTGTGGTCATAGGTTGTATTTTCACACAGATACTTCCTTGCACTGTACTATAAGACAGGTTGTATCCTGTGTTATTTGTAATACCCCAAGAGTTATTTCATAGAAAATTCTCAGGTTTAATTCACTCATGTTTTAAAATGCATCAAAGTCTCCACATCAAAGACACTGGGTGCTCAGAGAGGCTTTAAAATAAAGCCAACTAATTCAGGCTTTGGGTTTCCTTGGAGAGAGAATAAACCAGAAAGTGTGACTCTAGCTTCCAGACAATCTGTTTAAGCAGATGTGAAAAATAAATGCAGCCTGAACTAAAAACGGGCTGAGGCCAGTTCTTTGTTTATTTACCAAATTATACTCAAATGACTTGCCAGGAGATGAGGAGTTTGGCATTTCAATGGGAAATATGGCAGTTGTGGAGCAGCTTGGAAGAATTCATCAAAAACACATCGCTGCAGGATAAACAGTACTGTAAACTTAGACCTTGACCTCTTGTAAAGGCTTTCCGGCCTGTCCAGTGCAAAGTATTCTCAGAAGTATGGTAGGTTACAGTAATAAAGCATTGTAGGATGAAACTCTCTGGTTCCATGGAAGTCATTGCTTGCTCTGACAGAAAGACAGCAGTAAGGCAGCAATGAGTTCTCTTCTGCCAGTCCTCCTGTATTTAGTAGTTAGGATTCCTTCATTCCTTGGAAATGTTCTCATTTACGGGGGCATAGTGAAATTAATTTTTGATTTTCTTTTTCCTTTGACCCTCAGAAAACCATGTTCCTGTCTGTCCCACACTGACCATCCCAAATTGTATTATGTAGTGCTCTTACAGTGATACAGAAGCTTTGGTTCAGATACACTCCAGCTTTGGGGGGCCTAGCATCTTGGTCTTAGAGTTTCTGGCTCTGGAATACCACGCATAATACCATTAGAAAACTGGGTAACAGCATCTCTTCAAAGTACATTTTGAAATAGCCAGGGTGCTTTCTGTGAGCCTGAGAATCCAGTAATTTACATTTGATGGACAGGTCCTCTTAAGCAAACTTAAGCGGTCACAAATATCTCGTTGAGATCTCTTGAATCATAGTGGAAGGTAGATGACTGCCAGACCATGCTGGGATGTTTCTGAACATACTTAAGAGACTCTGATTAGATGCTTAAGAAACACTGAAAACTAAAATGAGACAGAGAATAATTCTGGTTGGAAGGGACCTCTGGAGGACATGTAATCCAGCCTTCTGCTCAGACAAGAGCTAACTTGAAATTTAGCTTTCTCAGGGCCTTGTCCACTCAAGTTTTGAAAATTTCTGAGGGTAGAGACTCCCCCATCTATCTTGGCCCAGTTGCAGTGGATGCAGTAATTGAATTTGGGGCCTGGTAGCTCTAAATGCTCCTGAATGTCTTAGGAGCCTTATTAGATAGCCTGACTATATCTTTGGCTGTGTATAAGTGCAAGAGTGTGTGCATACACTTGGATGAACAGCACCAATGGTGAGAAATGTGTCTTTGTTTCAGGTTCTATGATGAAATTGGAACACCCCTTCTCTCTGACATCCGTGTTGATTACCCAGAAGACGATGTGGAGCAGGTCACCCAGAACTTCTTCCCTAACTACTTCAATGGCTCTGAAATTATAATAGCTGGCAAACTCATCAACCACTCCTCAGACAGCCTCCACGTGGAGGTGACCGCTAGCAACTCTAAGAAGTACATTCTCCTCAAAACAGATGTGGCCATTGACCTTCCAGACAGGAATGACATCAGAGGTGTTCCCGGCCTGGATGATGGCAAAGGTGATAAAAATTACATTGAGAGGGCATGGAGTTACCTCACCATCAAGGAATTGCTTAAATCCCGGCTGAAGAGTGATGACAATCAGGAAAAGGACAGCTTGATGGAGAAGGCCAAGTCAATGGCCCTGACTTACAATTTTGTTACTCCCTTCACTGTTCTGAAGATGAGAGAGGCTGGGCTCCACTCGAAACCACCTCAAGAGGAGTTTATCAACCCTTCTACTGATGGCATTGGTGAAAAGTTGCAGAGCTTGCAGGGACACAAGGCACCACCAGGTACGAGGGAAAAAATAGCCACGTGATGGTAAGAAATCTTTATGCATAGGTAATGTCTCATGGCTGACTTTGGCAACAGGGATGATCTGGCCAAATAACCAAGGAGTGGTAAGCAGAAAGATTTTCATATTGATTTTGCTAATTGTGGGCTGGGTGACCCTGAACAAACCTTTTAGACACCTGACTCACCCCCTTGAAGCACTTACTTCTCTGTAGAAACTATTGAAGAAAAACTGGTATTCTAAAGCTTAAAGTAGCTGCAGGAGTATGTTCCACATTCTCACTGAATAATATTTTGGGAACATTGTAATACTATGGCTCTTCCTGCTGTGCAATAAGTAATAGTAACAGCCTTCCTTCCTTCCTCACTTCTAGGTATACGCAGACAGCAAGATAAACAAAGAATTAAAATCTCCAAAACTTCAGGTCAGTGCCTGTTTTCATGCCTTTAATAATCCAAAATAATAGTGGTTGATTTATGGAAACCTCAGTTGCATGCCACTGTGGTATAAACATCTCAACGGATCAGCCAAAATCCTGTTTACTAGATCTGCAGAGCAGGGAGGAAAATGAAAATAAAAACAAAATACAGAGAAGATCAGTACTCTTAAATGTGAGGAAACATAGCAAGGCAGATGATCTACAACCTTTGACCCCTGTGTTTGAGACTTCTGTAGACGAGGGGACAACAGGAAGCATGTTCTTTGTGTATTAGAACTAGTCAAAAAACATGGTATAAAGTAACATCGATGAAAAATAAAAAGTGGTGTTGAAGGGGAAAAAAAGAACAAAAATCTGTAGTGTTTTGCTGTTTCCCTGTTGGTTCTGCACCTCTGATTAACATTCTTGTCATAAATTAAACACAGAAGAAGCAGGCCAGATCAAGAATTTAGACTTGAATTTCACTGTATAAGGCCAAATTTACCTTAAAAATTATGGTTTCGGCTTGTCTTATTATTAATTACATCGATCTGGTAGTTGATAGGTCAAGTTTTGTTGAAAAATTAAGACTGTGGGATTGTTCAGTATCTCCTGTTGACTGCTCCACTCTGCTATTGAGGGACAGGAAGGTTCAGAGTGAGGTGTGCCCATGGAGCAGTCCTTGGTTAGAAGATACATTTTGTGCACTGGGGTGGATGTCGCCTGCCAACGAAGTATGGAGGAGTATAAAACACCTGCATGACAGCTCCCATGAAACACTGAAATTATATTCCAGGAAGAAAATATCCTGACGTTCACATGGACTGCTTTGGGTTTTGAGTTTTCACTGAAAACCCAACCTCTTCTGTGAGAAAAACAAAACAAAATAAAATAATCTTTGAGAAAAACAAAGCAAAACTTGGTATTTCCTGGCAAACTCCGTCCGACCCGCTAAAAACAACAAACAGGGAGGTCTTAGAAAAAAACAGGGACAAACACACTTTGAAAAGCAGTTTTGTTACATTCTTGGACACTGCAGTTTTGTGCAAGTCTCTCACATTTGTCTCTTTTTCTATGTCTTCTCAGCGGATGGAGACCCTCACTTTGTCATTGATTTTCCTTCTGGCAAGTTCTCTGTCTGCTTCAATATAGATGGAGAACCAGGGGACATCCTCCGCCTGGTCTCTGATCATAAGGAATCTGGTAAGCAGCCAAGCAAAGCAGTTATTGTGTAGGCAAGCTGAAGTGCAAGGCCAGCTCTCTAGAAGTAAGACTACGCACCAAGGTGCTTCATAGGCAAGAAAGGGGGAGCAAATTAGAAGAAGTTGCTTTTCTGGACAGCCAATGGAAAACTGATGCACACCAGTCTTCCGGCTCTAATAATCTAGATCAGAAGGAGAGGTCAAGTGTTCACTTGCACTTACTGACCTCCAACTTTATCATAGCTTATGGGTGAAGGCACAGCAAGCCTAAACAAGGAGACCTGGCAACTGTTACACACACAATTCATCTACAGAAGTGTTTGTCAACAGATCAGACCTAGCCATAGAGAGAACTGGCCTTTATGTGTACCCAGACTTTTCCTAGTTCAGGTCTTCATTGACTGGAATCAAGGGAGCAGCAATTACGTGTAAACAGCCAAGAGACCCAGTTGAGTGCATGTGAACCTAATTGCACCCCTTCAGCCCAGCTAGATTGGAGAGCTCAGTTCCTGGTGATTAGACTCAGTACGGTCTGGGGGTTGCTCTTGACCAGTGCTACAAGAACAGCCACAGACATTTCATGTCCTGCACGCAGTGTTTCCCTGAGCCATGCAGCCACCTCCATGCCAAGACATTATCCATTCGCCTTTCTGCCTTGGATGGTGCAGCTTCATCAGCCTTCTAGTTACAAAGTCACAACATGCAAATAAAACACTTGGACTCACCAAAATTGCTCTGTTACTGGAACTTCACTCTTTACTTACAGTGCTCTTTTGCTTCAGGACAGAGCGAAGTACCCAAACAGCCTAACCAAGCACTGAGGCTGTTTCAGTGAAAAGACTACCAAACTGGTTACTGAGTCATGATAGACTTGAGAACACCCTCACAGTTCAGGATCTGCTTTGCCCAAGCCAGTCTGATCCCCAGGGCCCCAAATTGTGCTCTGATCCCATCTGGAATTCTAAGCAGGCCAGCTAATAAGCAGATTATGTCCTTGAGAAGGGAAACGGAGGTAGGAAGAGATGTCAAAACCAGAGACAAGGCACAGACTTGTTTTACAAAGAAAATAAACAACTTTACAATAAAGTTTTAAGAATTCTATTCTGTGTGGCAGTGGTCTAGCCTCCATATTTCTGTGTTCATGTCCTATCTTAGTGAATATGATCCAGCCCTTGGCAATGTTTCCATTAAAGTTCTTTCACAGACTGTGTTTGTGCCACCACTTGAGTGATTCTGTGGCTTAAATGCAGAATGAGCTTGAGGAAAATGGACCCTGTCACACTAGCAAGTTGAGTTTATGAAGACAGAAATGAGAGATTCCCTCAGCAATGAAGGACTATGGTGATATTTAATCTCAATGTTGATGGCTTGGATCTACCATGGGTTAGCCACAAGCCGCCGTTATTGTTACTGTCTAGTAGCTGTTCAGAGGCCTGTGGGATGTGTAAGACACTGTCTTACAGACAAGAAGTCTCAAAAATCATTAAAATAATTGGGAATCTTACTGTGAACATCGAGGCTTTACTTGACTCAGTCGAGTCTGCACCTTAAACTACTCAAAAGTGGTTCTTTTGGGACAAAACTGAGGAAAGCTGGAAGAGCAGCACTGGTGAAGCCGAAAATAACCCAATGGTAGTGCAGGGTTCAGGGTCCTCTTCTGCAGCAACATAAAGAGAACCTGAATTTCCTTGGTGGTGAATCTGCATGTCCCCAGTTGCAAGGCTTGTATCTGTGAGACAATAAACCTATTCTTGGTTGCAGCTTTCATTTATTGATTATTTTTTCTGCAAGGTGTAACTGTGAATGGGCAATTAATTGGAGCTCCTGCACCACCCAACGGCCACAAGAAGCATCGGACTTACTTCAGCACCATCACGATCCTCAGCAATAAGCCAGAGAGGTCTTACCTAGAGATCACACCCAAAAGAATCATTCTGGATGATGGAGAAAGACTTCTTTTGTCCTGTGGTCGGAGTGCTGTTGTGCGGAGCAGTAGCCTCGAGGTGTCCATCTCTGCCAATTCCAACATCACTGTGACGATAAGAGACACAATCAGCTTTGTCATCCTCATCCACCACTACAAGAAGCCAGCCCCATATCAGAGGAATCACCTGGGGTTCTACATCTCCAACAGCAAAGGCCTCTCTTCTGACTCCCATGGGCTACTGGGTAGGTAACAGGTTCTCAGGTTCACAGCTGTAAACCAGACAGAAATGATCCTTCCAAACAGTTTTAAAGGACAGAGACAGCGGGTAATGACCAGGGCAGGTAGGAATTAAGTTCCCAGGTAAGACTTTTACATCCACTCTCATCCAACTTCTCTTTTGCTAGTGTCCCTAACTTGCCTTCCATCTTTTATATGGCTGTGCCTGTTTTTCACATTTCTACTCTTTTTATGATTAATACAGTTGATGTTAGAATACACATGCTTAATGCTCCCAATACAGAGACAGAAACCAAATATTCCCAAGAACCCTCAATGAGGCACCAGTAAGAGATTCTGTAACAGTAGTCCTAATTCAGAATATCCCAGCTGCTCATGTGCTCTCAGGAACATAGCCAAGTAGGGTCTGACTTTAGGCAGAGAGGACAGTCAACTGAGGTCTTGCAGAGTCTGAAAGAGAGCTCTAGTCACAGAGCTAGCACACTGCCAGAGATCATTGGCTTAGCCTTCAAGTACTGCACTTATACATGTCCAGCGGGTCTGTTTTCTCAGGACTGAGCTGTTTACTCCCAAGTCTGATTGTGATCAGGAAATACCAGTAGTTTTTGTGGCCCTTTTCTTTCAAATGTGCATGCATTATGAGAGCAGCTAGGCTTTAAGTAGGCTCAGAGGATGTCTAGAAGGTTGGGTTCTTCTAGTCAATAAGAAAGTCGTGAAGCTATGGCCATGTACAGGGGCAGAACTCTAAGCCATAGTTTCTGTGACATTCAGGCACCCCCAGGTTTAGCAGGACATGATCCCTCAGGAGTGGGGGTTTGGATTCAGGCCACTTGCATGCACAAACCTCTAAATCCACACTTAGGTTTGGCCAAAAAGAGCTTATGCCCTAGAAGGCAAGGGAAGAGAAACTGGCCTAAATGTTCTCTCTGCCTGCTAATGAGCATTGTATGGATTAGTATCTTCTAGTAACTGTGGCCTACAGAAGGGAACTTACCACTAACAGCTCGAAAAGCTCTTTAGCTCAGGCAATGTATCTTGACAAGTGAAAAAAGAAGTAGGGTTTTATTCTAATCTCTATTTTGTGAGATTTAGAAAAGAATCACAGGACCTAAATTCATCCTGCTATTGCAGAGAAGTCCTTTACAACCCTGTATGCTAAGAATCCTCAAAACACAGCCTATTGAAAAAAAAAACCAACCAAAGCAAAACCAACAGCTTGCTTATAAACAGGCACAAACAGTCAGTCATGGACTCTAATTTATCTTGCCTTGCAGGTCAGTTCTTGAACCACGAAGTTAAACTTCTTCAGGAATCTCTAAATGCAAGTCATCAGCAGGTTGGTCAGAATCAAACTGAAGCATTAACGCCAAACCCTACGAATACCCTGAAGGTGAAGGGACGGCTCGTTCCTGTTGTGTGGAAGCAGAGGAGGATCTACAACGGCCAGCAGGAAGTCGACTGCTGGTTTGCCAAAAACAATGCGGACAAACTGATTGATGGGAGCTATAAAGACTATTTGGCTTCTCATCCTTTCGACACAGGGACCAGCTTTGAGACAACTAACAGCCTTTAAAACCAATCATAGCAATGCGTTACAACAGCATGCGTGACAGCAGTTCCCTTCTGAAGCCTCTAGAGCTACGCAACAACTTAGGAATATTTCTTTACTTTTTGGTGCCAAAGAAACCAAGGCTTTTTTTGCCCTTGGAAATCAGCTGTCTCTCTTTCATGCTAGATGACCATTGTTCATCAAATTCCTGAAGACAGGGAGGTTTGAGGGGGGAAAGGTTGAGAACATGGTTAATGGTGTGATTGGTGCTCTCCCAGTGTGAGGGAGAAATGGGTCAGCACTTGTATTTAGCAGTATAGAGCGTGGCTGGCCTTCAAATAAACCCATGCAGGGATCTGTGCAATACCCCTGGGGCTGGTGAGTCACCCAGTGAGAGGCACAGATCATGCAGCACAGTGCCTATCTAGAGAGAAAACCTTGGGTGATACGCTTTGCAAAGTGACTTGGAGCACCTGCTCCAACCACGGCCCCTGGGGCAAGAAGAGAGAGAGAGAGGAGAGGTAGGTGGATATTAATATGCAGTGACCCATTAGCATCAAAGAGGTACCAAAGGAGTCAAAACCTTAAATTAACAGGCCACAAGAGGTTATTGCTTTCTTGGTTATTGGGATGAGGTCTGGATTTGCCAATAAGCACGGCGTTCCCTGAACCACTACGGACCCTTAAAACTGGTGAAAACTTTCACGTGGTTTATTGCTGTCTCATTGCACAGGCTGTGTGCTTAAAAAGCACCGCTGGTCTTCAGCAGCAACAGGAGTGGTGCATCATCCTAATGATGTGATCCAACATTTCTAAAGGATAATGAACCAGCACCCGTGACAGCCTATGACCCTACAAAGCAGCCGCTTGAATTTAGACTAGACATTTCTAGCTGCTTTTCTAAGCAGGGAGGAAGCCTTTATTTACTCCAAATTGTCAAAAAGTTTTCATCCCGATTTCCCCTGGCTCCTTCTCCATCCTTACGCTGAAGGAATTTGTACGCAGCAGGAATTTGGCAGCAGGAGGTTACAGAAGGGTTTGCCAGCCACCCCCACTGCAGGTGGTGCTGCTCTGCGAAGAAACCTCCAAACCCAAACTGCAAGGCCGTGGTCTATTTTAAAGTGAGGCATCAGTGAATAATGCTATAGATCAGCCACAGGGGATTTCGTTTAGTAGAGGATTTGGCCAAGGAAGACTTTGACAACCACAAAGACGTATACATGGCAAGGCCATATTGAGCTCGTGTACACTCTGCCTTTCCAGGACTGAAAGGAAGGGGGGTGGGCGTGGAAGCGTCTCCAAGAGCTAAATGATATCCATGTGTTAGGAGAAAACAGAGTTGCCAAAGACCTGCAGAAATAGGTTCAATCTTGACTGATTTTTTTTTGCATATTTAACAATTAAATCACATTGTTGCTGTAGGAGCTCCAGCTGCTGGGGTGATGATTTTCCAGTTGCTTCATCATCTACTTAGTACTGCTAGCACTGCAGCAGCAGAGCAGGTAGCATGGTTGCTTATTAACACAAAGAGGGGAAGAGCCAAAAGCAACCAGCTAGATTTAACTGCACTCTCAAAGATCCTTACAGAGAGCTCAGTAAGTGCAAAACTCATGCCAAGGCCCATGCTTCAGAACAAAACAGAGAGAAAAAAAACCTACTGCTTTAGGCCCAATAGAAAATAGAAATAGCTCTCCTGCAAAGGAGACCTGAAGGCAAGACCTTCAGCACAGCCCTGAACATGCAGTAACCACAGGTTCATGCTCTGCAGTGGGCTAGTGGGCCAGAAATGAGAAAGAGCATCTGTGAAGTTGGCTTTCTCTACCCAAGAAGGCAATGGGAAGACCACTCAGCCCATTTCTAAATAACCTCGCATTTCAGTAGTACAGGTGAGCAGGATAATGGCAGTGAACTCCTAGGCAGTCCAGGGTTCAGCTGGGGTCTTCATGCTATCCAAGTGTAGTGCTAAGGGGAGCAATTGGCTTAGGCTCTCCTCTCTCATCTCTCCTGTATATAGATATGTATATACACAAGTATACACACACGCATATTGCTAAGGCTTCAGGTGCATCATTACTCTTCTTCCTCCAGCTAAGGAAACACATTTCTTTCAGGGCCTGAAAAGAGCGATGATCAAATCCAACTTCGCAGCCATGTGAAGCACCTGGAGCAATATACTCATTAAGTTCTCATTAAGGCTCCAGTTATCCATTTCACAATAAATATTTTACAGTGAACGCTGCAGTGAAGCTTTCATTTGACAAAGATAAAATGAGCTTTGAAGCTAAGGTTATGTATGTTTTACGTTGCTGGACAAGCTCATATTACCAGGTGGCTGAAAGAACCACTCACAAGTTACCAGCAGGTTGAGACCAAAGTAATTTCAGCAGAAAATTAAAGGTCAGTGATGTTCTTCAGCCTCTGTGCACTTGGTGGGAAGCAAGGTGGTCAGGTGAACAGACCCCAGGGGTATACTCCCACACTAAGCAGAATTTAAGCACAGAGCGAAGACTGAGCCAACCTTTAAATACAGTAGCACAGGACATGGGAAACCAGAGTTTTTGCTCCTGCTGCCCCCAGAGCAGGAGGAGCAAGGGCAGGTCATAGACTGTAAACTTCAGCTTCCCCCATCTATAAAGGGGGTGGCACAACACTTCCCTCTCTCAGAAAGTGTCCAGGCTTGGTCCTTGCACCCCTTTGTCGCAGCACAGAGCGCTCCCAGGAAGTGCACAACAACAGCAGCACGTATGGGCACGCATTTGTGCTCATCTCCAGGAGGCTCACAGAGCAGTTTGTTCTGCAGTGATCTGGTTAAGATTGCAAGCTGCTCAGATAGCCCAGGAATGAGGGCTGAGCAATCACTCTGGAGCGCAATGGAAAGAACTGCACACCATCATTTCAGACACGAGAAGGGGACTCCTGAATCTGGGGCTGCTGAAACAGGACTGGCTATGCAATGCTCGAGAGGGACAAGCTTCCCCCACATTGTGCTTGCCCAGCTCTTCCCTGCTGTGAGCCTCACTGGCCAGCCTAAACAAAAACCTAGGTCACGTTTAGGCTCCCCACCTGAGATCACACCACTCGCCCCCTTTTTTAGGACAAGGACTTTGCTGTGGCTGAATTTGCACTCGTGATATCCTGCAGCATTGCACTGTGCAGCCCTATAGCAAGAACCCCAAAATATCAAAATAGGCTCTTCCCTGCTGTGAGCCTCACTGGCCAGCCTAAACAAAAACCTAGGAGTGTCACGTTTACTCCCCACCTGAGATCACACCACTCGCCCCCTTTTTTAGGACAAGGACTTTGCTGTGGCTGAATTTGCACTCGTGATATCCTGCAGCATTGCACTGTGCAGCCCTATAGCAAGAACAAAACCCAAAATACCAGAACACCTCAAAATAGCAAGCAAGTTTCTAATTGGGAAGCTGTTTTAATCTACTTTCACTCAAGACCTTAAACAGCACAGGAGTTATTCCAGCCCTTACCAGTGCAGAACTCTGCCAGACAAGCAGAAGTTGCATTGTGAAACCGATTTCACTAAGCAATATAAATGATCTATTCAGAGAGCTGTCTGCCATGTGTTACAAAAGGCCCTTGATGTGCCAGCACCAGTAGGATTTTGACCCTTCATTAAGGAAGAAACAAAAAAGGACTTAATTTCCAGAAATACAGTGTAAGGCTGCACAGCTGCAAGTGTAGCCAAGCGTGTCTAGTGCACTAAGGGCCATGCAAGACTTTGATTTGCATCTAATGCTTCTAAATTACTTTGAAGTTAGGGAAAAAAACCCCTCAAACCCCCAAAAACTCACAAAACTTCACACGGTCTGAGATCAGCTTTTAGAAGTCTAAACCCATCTAAGTTAGAAAATCCAAATCCTTTATTCTCTGCTCCTTAATAAGGAATGATTCCTTGGGAAAATACAAGAGGGAGGGAAGAAAAAGGAAGAAAAAAAGATAATTCCTACCCAAAACTTCTGGAGGCTGCCTTATAATAAGCAAAGCTGGTCTGTGGTTCAGCCAGCCCTATCAGTTCATTTCAGTGGATCCTGGATCAGGCCCTGCTCCGAGGGCCATCCAGCATTTGGAGCCTGTATGGGTCTCCTTACAGCTGTGTATCTGCACCCAGACTGGCAGTGCACTATGCAGCTGCTCTGTGCTCCCTTTCCCCAGGAGACCTGCAAAGTGTTTTGCATTTTTGTGTGTTTATGGATAAATACATTCTTGTCAATGAGAGACCAAGGGCAAAGCCCTGCACCTCACACTTGGAGCAAGAGGTGCCAGGATCTGGGAGGACCCAGGGGTCTTCTACAGCAGACCAACCCTAAGGCCATGCCGTTATCTCCAGAAGATCAGGGCTGGCGAATGGGGCTTCAGCTGATGCTTCAGATCTGATCTTTGAATCAGGTCCTGCAGAGATTTTATACATTTATTTTAAACTAGATAAAAGGAAGTAGTCAACTTCTAGCTCCTGGGACAAACACACTTGTAAGGTGGAATCAATGGCAGCCTGTCCAGCATTAGGTCCTTGCACTAAGTGGCTCATACAACTCATCTAGAGAAACTAAGCACTGTGACTCTTCTCTTCTGCTGTAGGTTTACTAGGATAGCCCTGCTACAGAAAGACAGGGCAGGAAAGATTTTAACAGATCCCCTTTCTCCCCTTTACAGCATTAAGGTCTTGCAAAACATTAAGCACACAAAGGCATTTCAATTATGAAGCAGTTGTAGGTCAAATATTTATTCCATTCTTTATAAAACAGTAAAAAGTGTCAGATCCACTGAGACAATCTTCCCCATTCAAGACATTTAAATACATATTGCAAACCAATTCTTTTGAGTATTGTGCATATAAAAGTGTCACAGTTCAGGTAGTACAGCATAGATTTATTTTTATTTTCCATTAAAAAAACACAACAACAACCCAGACAATCTTTTGCTTTCAGTCTCTAGCCCTGACAAAAGGTTACAGCCAGCTGGCCAGCCAGGGGAAGTACATATCCACACCCCCAACCTCAACATGCCTGCGTGTGCACAGGTTAGGGTCAGGCAGGTAAAGCAGATACTGCTCAAGCCTGATGCATAGACACCATCCCAGGAGCATAGGTCTAGATGAGGCAGGCAAGAGGATCTCTGCAGATCTATAGGGATCAAGTAGTGTTCCCCACCCTGCCCTTCCCAGCCTGCTCAAGGATCACTGTGCTGCTACCCTTCCTCCACCGCCCTTGTCTCGCTGTTGTCAGATGACCACCTGATAGCTGGGCTGCTTCATCTTCTGGTTTGTTCCCTGGTGTCCTGAAATATCCTGGTCGCTTTCAGACTGATCAAAATCCATGTCTGGAGAGAGTAACACCTAGGAAGGAGAACAGACAGATGCTGATGGAGTGGGAGCTCTCAGCTCTTCCTGATACTGCTTGCTGAAGGAGACAAACACCCCTAGAGGGGTCTGCTGCAAGACCTAATCCTCCCTGGCAGATGGGAAAGGTCTCAAGGTCACCTTAACCATCTCTCCAACAACAGCCAGACAGATTTGGGCACAGACATTGTGATGATCTGGTGTCCCAACCACCACCCCCAGAGCAGAACAGGCAGCTAAAAGCTCTGTTCACCATGGGACAGGACTCATACATGCATGTACAGGCCAGGCTGCAGCCTCAGTGAAGATGTACAAAAACCAGGCCACGTATTTTGTAGATGGCTGACCAAATACAGACCTCTTCCCAGGCCCCCAGCTGCTTGCTGTCTCCAGAGCTCAGCCAGGAGAGCAAGCAGAGCTGCAGGGTCAGCTTCAGCCATGGCCAGCAAGCTCAGGAGTGGTGTCCTAGTCTGGTAGCATCTAATGGCTACCTGGCATAGCAGGTCCTGTCTCAAAATTGCAGGAACCAAAACAGAGCACTGACACCTCTCACCGGTACCTCTCTGGGTAGGAAAACCCACAGCTTTGCTGCATGATCAAAAGGCTGCCCATTGCCTGCAGGAACACCTATGCTCTCAGAGGCTAACCTCAGACTTGAAGCTACCAACAGGCTGTTTTGAGCTAAATGGCTGCCACCAGCCCGGAGCGTTTGCACGATGCAGAGCCACGCGTGGGACATCCTCCAGCCACATCATCTGGAAGAGGAAAAAGGCCGGATTTTACTCGGGATGTGGCTGCACTGACTGCACATGAGCTGAAACCCAATGCCAACCAGCAGGCTGGATGAGCCATTTGTATGGGTGATATTCTTGGTCTGACAGATTGTTTGCTCAACCCCATCCTACCCCTTCTTCATACCTCAAAAACCCAGCTTTGGGCAATTACCCTTATTGTCATTACCCTTGACAGTAGCTACCTCTAAGCACAGGAGAAGTGCAGTCAACCCTTGTGCTACAGGAAGAAATCCTTTACTATGAGAGCAGTGAGGCCCTGGCCCAGGTTGCCCAGGGAAGCTGTGGGTGCCCCCTCCCTGGCAGTGTTCAAGGCCAGGTTGGACAGGGCTTGGAGCAACCTGGGCTGGTGGGAGGTGCCCCTGTCCATGGCAGGGGTTGGAACAAATGATCTTTAAGGTCCCTTCCCTTCAAGGGCTTCCAGCTTTATTTCCCTAGATAAGCAATGCCAGCAGCCCTTTTCCTCCCCTCAATTTGCTCATCACAAAACCCAAATAGCATCATTAGTTCATGACTGATGCAGCAACAAGGGCCAGGTACCACAACCACCACCTCAAACAAACAATAACTTCCTCCACCAAGGCTGTATAGACTTCCCACCCAAGCCTCAGCTCCATCTGACCCCTCTTTGCTCCAATAACTGAACTAATGCACTGTGAAGCCTCCCTGTGCCTGACCCACGGCAGCTCAAAGTCACAAGTCAAGGAACGGTGCATGGGCTTCAGTCCAGCAGGTTCAAATGCAGTGTCCCCAACAGCTCAACCAGTCCAGAGCAGAGTATTCCAGGGGCAAACCCAGCAGCTTGGCAGGGATCAGTCTTATCTGCGGCTATCTCCACGCACGGTTGTCAATTAACATGCCCTCCACTTGTTAGCACTCGGGTAGCACCATGGGGCCAGTCACCACAGCAACAAAACGAGAGGAAAAACAAACTGCAATGAGTCAATGACTTCAAAGGAGCAGAAGAGCTGCAGGGGAAGATTTCCTCCCCACCCTCACGCACACTCCAGCCCCTCCATCTGATGTTGTTATCGTCACAGCAGCACATCAGACACTCAAAGGGTAGCAGTAGATCAGATTAAGCTCTCTTGTGTCCCTCCCATTGGTCTCAAGGAAATTTCTTTTGGTTCAAGACACGCATTGGAAAGTTTCCATCTCTTCCAAGTGAGGACTTTCTGTGTTTATCATACTAACATGGTGATGCTGTTGAACCTGAAGAAGTGGGCGGATAATTAGTCACAGTGTTATAAACCCACTGAACTCTGACAGGCTGCAACAGGCTAGTTTTGGGGCCTAAGGAACTGGTAATTTCAGTGGGTTTCAGCTGCAAACTCAAAGCCCTTTGCAGCCAAGCGTGGATGACAGAGCAGGCACCAAGCACTGCACACCCACATCCATTCAGGCTGCTGCCTGCCTACCATAAAGCTTGTATGAAGCTGCTCAGGCCCCCCAGTAACCATTCCACCATTCCCCAGAGAGTTTCATCATGAAACAGCACCTCATTGCTATGACAGTCATGGGATATACCCTCAATTTCAAGCCAGACTCTGGTTTGGGAGTTTTCAGCACAACTTGGAAAAGGCACTTCCCCTGCAGATGCAGTCCAGGTCAAGATCAGTGTGTTGGTGGCACAGCTGGGAATGGACCTCGGTTTCCCAGTCCTGGGACAATGTGCTACTGTCTCGCTCAGCAGTCCTCAAATACTTCATGCATTCCTCCCCACATCAGGAGGCCAGCAGCTTGCAAAACAACAGGGGTCACACTGCTGAAACAAAGCTGCCCATGTGCTCTGCCAACCCCTCCAGTCTGAGGAAAGAGGCTACTGGTCTACTGGTTTGGTGCTCCATCCAAGCAGACCCTTCAGATAACCAAGCCTTCTCAGTGGCAGAGGAAGAGATTGCACAGACAGATGAGAATTAAGGCAGGTTGTAGAACAAAGAAGCTCTGGGGCCATTTCCCTTCTAGCCACAGAAACCTGTTTGCCTAAAGCTCCACCAGCTTGGTGTAGAGGTAGGAACCATCTCACCATCCTCCTGCACCTGAGCTTAGATGAGTTCCCATGAGTCCATGAAGGAGTCTCCTTCCAGAGGCACCTCTATGCCCACCTTCACTTAGCTTCCCCGTAAGGACCAAGCACCTTAGTTTACCTTGACCTTCAGCTATTTAAAAATCAGCTCAGTTAAGCAACCAGCAAATCAAACTTGCTCTTGGAGTATTCTTCAATACTGAAAAGCAAACAGCATAGGCACTGGCATTCATCAGCATCTTCAGTCTAGGGATTTGCCAAAAATCACAGCTCCTATGAAGGGAACTGGAATATGTGCTGAACTCCATACTGACCAAAGGCAGGTCCCTGCGTAGTATATTAGCTTTCCTCCCAACCTTAAATTACTCTCACCCCAATTACTCTCACCAGTACCACCACTGTTAGACCAAATTTTGCTTTAAGGCTTGTCTCTGAAAACATAAGCCTTAAGAAAAGGAGCAGAAACTCTCTAATCTCCCTTGGGAAAAAACATAAAACAAAAACAAGCTCAAAGGAGATCAAATAAAACATTAAACTAACTTGTTTTCCTGAGTGGAGGAAACAAAGAAATCACCGATACGATCTAAATTTTATTGGCACTTGCAAGGGCAAGGGAAAAAGAAACTTAGATCAAGGGTAGGACACATGCAAAGCAGAAAGAAGGGCCATGAGTGCATTTCCCCAGCCTGAACAGCACTGGATTCAGATTGGCATTCTTGAGAGATCTCTTTCCATCTCATGAAAGAAGGGGGCAAAAAAAAAAACAACCAAAAACCAAGCAACCTGCGTGAAGATTCACCAAGGCAAGGCACAGGTCTGAAACAGAGAGCTTTAAGACTGACTTAGAAGGATGGTGAAATTCTTACAGCCAGTAAGACTGAGTTTGTCCCTTCCAGGGTTTCAGTGTAAAGAAGTTCAGCATTTGCTCTGTTAATAAGCAAGAGCCCATGGTCACATCTGTGGCTCACCAGAAGCCCATAAGAGGCTCCCAGTTCTTTGGTCTGCACTGCAGCCATGGAGCCACTAAGTGACACCACAGGCAGGATTGCTGGATGCTGGGTTTCTTCTTGCTACCCAGCTGGCCAACCAAGCCAAGGACAAAGCTGTCTTTTCCTGCTGTCCCCATAGAAAATACCCCCTGTGGGTTTTTAACAGGTTAACTTCAGCCCCCTCTGCCTATTCTCCTTCCTCTCTCCCCCTCCTTTCCCAAACACAAACTGCTAGTTCAAGTGAAAATAATGACACTCTATTGGCATGATAGGCAGAGGGCTGAAATTCAAGAAGGCAGCATAATGGGGAGCTGTTGGCGCCTGCTGCGAGACAGCCCTGATGAACCCTGATAAACTGCGGGACACATTAGCCTCAGCCAGCTCTGCCCTGTGCAGATGCTTCTCAGTCCCACTCCTTCCTCTCTCATTGGGCAGCAAGTAGGGGAGAAATTCCCCCACTTGAACAGGTTATTAGCAGCAACAAACCCAGCAGAACCCTAACTTCCTAGTTTAGAGACTAAACTCAAGCCAATGCAGCTGTATGGCCCAGCCAGCCAATATGATCTTCAATTTATAGCCTAAAAAGTTGACTCATGAAGCAGGAGCCTATGGCTATACCTTAAGGACATGTGCCAAGAAGCAGAATTGGAAAACCAGGTTATCCACCTCTGTATTTCTTCATTATCTTCCTTCTCTGCTCAAACTGTTTGTTGAGCCAGAGGCACAGGAACATATTTGAGCAGAAAAGAGGCAGTCCCTGCAGACTGCTCCAAGTACAAACCAGTCCCCTTGGGGACTGCAGAGATGGAGCAGAGGGTTTCAAGACGGACAGACAACCTGCACATTGAAGGTCTCCACAAAAACTTGTCTGAGAAATAGTCAAGTACTTGGAAGATGGGAAAAGCCTTTGACAGCAAGAATTGGACTGTGGGAGTTGTTTCTATCACTTGAAACAACCTGTCAGGGTTAAGCCACCAGAAGGGTCTTTCCTAGCTTCTGGAGATTGACAGGTATCTTCCCTTCAGATTATCCAAAACTGAGCTAGAGGCCACAAAACACTTGTCCCTGCTTCAGTGGAGGAAGCTTCAGCTTCATCTCCAAGGAGGACCAGTAACTGCAACACCATCTGCATATCCACAGCAGCCACCATCTACGGGCCTAGAGGCTGCAAGATTAGGTTCAAAAAGGCTTGAAAGGAGGTTGGCATCTCAAATAGAGATGCTGCCTCCTTGCCCATGCTTCTGAGCTGATACAATTTTAACTGATCTTAAACCTTCAGGAACACACCAGTGTATCCAGTCAGTAAGGCAGACCTTCACAACCAGCTCTACATTTTGAGTAGACCTCCAACCTAGCTCTTCTGAGGAAGTACCACTCTTGAATGTCAGTCACCACCAAGAAACCAGGGACAAGTTCATGCCCAGAGTTAACCCACTACCATATGTCAGGTATGAGTTGTTAACTTCAATGCATAACCACTGAGATATACTGGAACTGCCCAGCTCAGGCCTCTTTCCCCTCCTTTCTCAAAAACAAAGATACCTTGAGGATGCTCCCAGCACACAAACCACTTGGGAAGCTCCCTAGGGCACACTGTTTGCATGTTTCTAGTGACCTCGCCAAGCTACAACTGTTTATCTGGAGACTGTGGAGGGCTGTGAGGGCCAGGAGCAGTGACTCATGTGTCTCACTTGTCTCAACAGCTGCTCACATCTGCCTGCCCTCCCTGCCAGAGGGAGGGTTCCTCCAACACTGCATCCTCACAAGCAGCAGCCTCTTCCCAACTGCACCCCTGGGACACGTAAGCCATGGCTGCTGTGCAGACTGCCAAGCCCACCACTAAACGCTGTTACCTCTGCATGTGTTGCAATGTCACCAGTAATTGACCATCCCACCCATCAGCACAAGAGCCGAGTTTCTCTTTATAAGCGATCTCAGAGCAAGAGCTATTTCTGTTCAGCCTAAATTCCTCAGCAGAAGCTACTCCAGGAGCCAGCAAGCGACTGCCAGAAGCTATCTTATCTCAGTAAGTCTCGCCAGCGAACTGAAGGATATCAGGAGTCACACGCAGAGCACTTGAAACCAGGTCTGGGTGCCAGGGGAAGGAAGGGAATTCAACCCAGTGACTCAGGTTGTGGTCTCTGCCCAAAAGCCGATGAGAAGCACAGACACCACACCAGCCCACCAAACCACATGTTGATAACAAGAACGAGGTCTGCTGGAACTGGAGCATTCCCTCCCTCTGATAATTTTTAAGTGTCAAGCTAAGACTACAAAAAATACAGCTCCCTACAGCTAAAGGGACATCATCTGGCTGAAAAAACAGCAAACATTGACAAAAATAGGATTGCCAGCGAGGCCTTGTGCTCTAAAAAAAGGATACTACCAATTACAGTAAGGGAAGCAAGCTCTTCTAAGCCAAAATTAATTAAAAATAGGAAAGTTGAAAGAGGCAGTGCAGAGGTACCCACCAGCTTCAGCCTGACACTCCAACAAGCCCACACAGGTTACTGCAAAGGCTAGCTCATACCCCACAGGATACTGTCATCATCTATGGCAATATTTCAGCGGTACTGTAGACTGTTATGTTGCTCATTGTATGACAAGGCCAGATCCTGCCAGGAAACGTCCCTCTGTTAACCTCAGCTGCAAGCATGGAAAGTCAGCTTGAGTTCTGCATTCAAGAAGCATCACCATAGGTCTAGGCAACACAGTGGTATGTTGTATGGTTGTGGTAAAGTACGCAGACCATACCCTAAGCTCGCAGCTTGATCTCAAACACAGGACATCCCTTGATCTTACCTGAGATTCCTCAGTCCTCCTAACCCGAGGAGTTTCTATGGATCCATTGATGTCCAGGGTGTCCTTCTGCTTGTATTTCCTCATGATCAGGCTGTCCACAACCCAGAACATAATGGCCTTGGGGAGAGAGAAGTTACATGAATAGATTGCAGAGGATAAAATACAAAGTCATTCAATCATAGCTATTTCTTCTCCTTTTTGGTTTCTCCAGATGTCCAGCTGTGATCAACCCAATTTAGTACCTAAATTAACCCTACATCAAGTGTGCCCATGGGGATTGGATGAGTCAAATTCCTAAGGTCCTGCCTCACATAAAACCCATTGATTCCATAGTTGAAGACCCAGAGAAAAAAAAGAGACCATAATGGGCCAAGTTTCCACCAGGAAATAACCACTGAACCAAGCTCCATCGAAGGTTCATCTGCTCTGTCCACACCAGCCCCGAGTTAGTTCTTTGAGAACCAGATTTTCCTTTCAAATAAGGAAATTCAGCCTAGGATGGCAGAAAGAGGCTGGTAGCAGAGGCAGGTAAACCCAACTTTGCCAATGCTGCATCCATTGCCATGCTCATGGTATGAGCTGAAAAGAAATTTGACTCACTCTTTGTCTAGGGGGGACCTGAACACCTTGTTCTCACTTCCCATCTTACCAGTAGTTGAGCAGCAGGTCAAGAATTACTCAGAATCAGGGTTACCAGCTAATAACTGAGCTTTCAAGAGGTTTTGCCAAATTAGTTTCGAGATAATCATTAGTTTTGGGTAACCTGCACACCTTGCCTTGCTTTAATTTGAAGTCTAGCCAAATGGCTAGATAGACAGGTTGCCAAAGGCCACCACTGATAAGCCATCCTAAAAGAACTTAAAGGGCTTTGGGGCATTGCCATGCCTGTAGCTTGCTGCTGAGACGCAGCTCGGCTAACGAGCCCCAGCTTTCTTCAAAGAGTTGGCCACGCAGCAGCTTGAACAAGGGAGTGGAAATCAAGAACAGAGACCATGGCAGGGCAGCAGTGACATATTTGTGTATTTGTGACAACAAATCTGTTTGTTTCAACTCCCTTCCACCCTGTCCCAGCCACTTTAATTACCCAAGGCTGCCCCAAGCCAGCTCCTGTACACACTTTCCATTGAGGGGAACCATGATTTCCAAACCACCCCACCCAGCCGTCACAGAAGCATCACTTACATTGACTATAAAAGGCACAACCAGCATGACAAGGACGAGCTCCAGCTGGGGGTTTGGGATGTAACCCAGGAGGATCTGCTGAAGCTGCAGAGGAGAAAGCATTTAGAAGCATTATTTGAACAGCTCTGTTGCGAGATCTTTGAGGCAAAGTGGTTGCCTTCTTACACCATTGGTCTCCTAGGCTAGGGCTCTGCAGCCTTTGCTTTAGCCCAGCTCTTAGAACAATTACATGGGCTATTCCTTTAGCCCAGCTGCCAAACACAGGATTTCATACAGATCAAGAAATCAGTACTGCAAGTCTTTCAGCTTAACTGCCTGTGACAACTGGTGAGACTTTGCTTGGCTTCTTGGAGCCTGGCTGCAAAATAAGGGCACCAGCCCTGCATGATAAGTGTGCAGAGGAATCCAGCAGCACCTCTGGATCTAGCAGTGCGTGCTGCTGAACATGTTCGTGTCCAAGCCAGCACTGTAGGCTACTGGGTTAGAAGCACGAGCCCTTAAGAGGAACAGATAAGTGCTCCCATATGGCTCTAAACTCCGCAGTCAAGTCACACCAGCTTGTGAGGAACTAGGCACTACATGTAAATGTGTTCAATACAGGAGTTACCCATTCACACCCAGAACTGGTTTTATACCCATCACACCCACCTGCACCAGGTATGTGGGTACAACTGCCACAGGACTGTTATTTTAAAAGAGAAACACACTTACCATGGCAGAAGCTACCATACAGAAGCAGCTGGGGAGAGTAGGGACACAGCATACTGCTAGAATAGTTCTTTCCAGATTAATCTCTAAGAGCCCCCCTAGTTTAGGCATGGGATCACCAAACACCAACATGAACTGACTTGACAAGATAATGTAGAAATCCTCTGGCAGAACTGAGGTAGCTCAGCTGCCAGCCCAGCCCATTTTCTCCTTCCAAGGATGGAAAAGAAAATTAAAACCGCATCATATTCCATTAGCTCTTGACTAGCAGGAGAATGTACCAAAAGCCAAACTGTTGTGAAAGTCATGCTTCCCCAAGCTTAAGTAATAGCTAATGATCACAGAGAGATGTCAACAAGTCGTAAGGATTAAAGACCTATGATGATGGGGACCACTAATAAGGCAAAGCTGACAAGAAACAAGCCACAGCAGCTGTGGCTAGAAAAAATCCGCATCTGAGGAGCTTACCTTTGTCCAACCAGGGACAAGCAGGACAAGGCTAATCACAGTCTTCTCAAAAACCATTATCAGCAAGTAGAGGATACACTGCCCAATCCAGGCAGCGGCTTGCGGAGGGTCACCTGGGAAAACAGCATACTAAATATGAGACAGAGGACAGGAGGAGGGAGCCTTGCAGAGAAGTTGCCTCATGCTCGATTCCTGAGCTGATCAGAGGGACAGGAAAGTGCTTCCATATCGCAACTTTTGCAGGGAGACAAACACTCAGTACCAAACTTAAAATTAGTGGAGAGATTTTCTATCTATAGTTGTAGGAGCACACACAGGGTAGACAGGTTTGGGGTCCCCGCTGGGTTTATAAGTCATTATTCCATCAAAGATCAAAACATATCAAGATCTAAGCTCAAATCTTTCCATGCACCCTACTGCCATTTGTGCAGACCCCCTGTACCAGGGCAGCTATGGTTGGTTCGGTTTTTGAATTAAACTTGGCTACAAGCAAGAGACTCTACCTCCTGAGACACCACTTACACCACTACCACTACTGGCCTTCTGTTCTAGGAGCCGATTCTCTCTGTATATTCCTTTTAGGGCTAATTCTGAAATGGAGATGGCAATTAACCAGACCTCTGGTTAATTTGAAGGGCAAACAAGTAACAAAGGAATCTCAGACATGACTCAAAAAGCCCTACATACCCCCCCCAAATGCTAACACCACCTGTATCCATCTGCCTCCTCTCCACCATTCCACCAACCTGCCTATGAAATCCAAGAGGAGAAAGCCACTACCAAAAAACCTTCATCCCTTGCATCTCCTCCCCATTGCCTGTCTTTCCTAAATAAACTGCTTTGCTGGAGCCAAAGTCCT
Source organism: Mesitornis unicolor (assembly GCF_000695765.1). Taxonomy (NCBI): domain Eukaryota; kingdom Metazoa; phylum Chordata; class Aves; order Mesitornithiformes; family Mesitornithidae; genus Mesitornis; species Mesitornis unicolor. The sequence continues at coordinate 3,555 of NW_010197101.1, read as the reverse complement.
ACAAGGCAGGCAGGCAGCTTCTGTAATAGGGGACAGATACAGCTCTAGCTCTGCCCAAAAAACCTGAAATACCCCAGGTTCACCCAGCAAGCCCAGCACTTGCAGACACTGCTGGGCTCTCAAGGGCCACAGCTCATCACTATCAAAAATGCCTAATGGAAAAGCCATTCCTGGTAACTCTAAGGAGACTGCATCAATTTTTATGATTCTTGGTTTGGATAACAAATATGCTCTCCTCCACCTGGTGGAAAGGATACACAGAGCCTCGGAGATGCATTTTTCCCTCTCCTTCAGCCACTGATGGGCACTGTCAGTACCCACCTCACGGTGCTGAGCCACTTTGAGCTGGATGGACACAGGGATTTGAGAGAAGCATCCTTTTACAAGCAAGGCTTCCAAGTATTCCCTCTCCTCAAAGCATGCAGCACTAAAATCTTTTAAATAGGGAAGGACTGAAAGCTCAGAAATCTCAGCATCCTACTCAAACAGTTGGCCTGGGGCATCAGTCGTTTTGTTTGCCCCTTGTCTGGTGCCCTTTTGTCAGGGAACCAGAGATTTAATTTCTCTTCACCTCAGCAAACCTAAAAAGAAAATCCACTGAGAGGTTCCCCCCCTGCCTCCAGTGGCTAGGAGTCTTGTAGGAGTAGCTCACAAAATCCTGTCCCTTTTTGACCAGAATTTCAGACTGATAATCCTTGGGAGTCTTGTAGGAGTAGCTCACAAAATCCTGCCCCTTTTTGACCAGAATTTGACCGATAATCCTTTCTATTTGGATTAGTTTGAAATCAGAAATCTCCAAGATGAAACACTGCTGGACTGACCGCCTCTGTACAAGGACCAGTCAGTATCCTGCATGCTTCTCTATAAAAGAAATAAATCAGTCATTACAGACATCACCTGCAATTCGCTCCCTGACAAGTCTTACCAGTCCAGTTGCCAGCAACAGTCTGAAAATCGCTGGCCACCATTTTCAATACAAATGAATGATGATCTTAGAGGTCTTTTCCAACCTTAATGATTCTACGAGTCTAAGCAGAAGCTCTCAGTCCTAAGCAGAATTAATTATTTTGCTGATGAAGTGAATGGCTGGTTATGTGATACTTGCTGTCTGAGCAAGAGAAAGGGGCTCCACCACCCCAGGTTTTAGAGCAATTCACTCAAAAAGAATCAATGGTAATTAGATATGAATGTTTCCAATGGGGTGCTTACCAAGTAATAAGTAAAAGCATATTTGTATTGTTAACAACGATAATGGTACCATATCCATTACATGTGCTTGCTTCAGCCCTCTGTAAGCACCCTGCCAGCCGGTTATCATCTTCCTAGGCTCATCAGAATATCTCAGGTCTGCAAAACTGAGCTACAGTATCTGGCTTTGGAAGGCTGCAGCATTTCCTCTTACCACTTGAAGATAAAGATACCCTTGGCAACATGGTAATCAGCCCAGATTTTGGAATTGCACCTGTGCAAGACAACCCAACTCACTAAGAGATGCTGATACCTGAACCACTGTCAGATGGCAGCAGACCAGGAGCTCTACTCCACTTTTCAGTGGGGCACACCAACATGCAAACCTCTGGCCACAGAGGCCAGCAGTGCATACCAGGATTTAACAAAAGCTGGTATCCAACCCAGTTCCTGGAGGAACTTGGTTTGCAGCAAGAGCAAAAACAGGTTTGTGTGCGCATTTGTCCTTATTCTGTCATACGTTAGTAAACACACCAAAACATTTGCCTCATTGCAAAGCTACAGCTAAGAAGTAGAGGCACCCAACATGTCTCTCCATGCCCGAGACCTCAGAGTGATCACCTTGCATCCCAGCTTTTTAATTGCTGAAGCTGTGATTGAGAAGGAAGCAAAGGAGGAGAGAGGGAAGGGAGGCCAGGGGTGCGGAGAGGCTGCTGAGCTGTGGGGACAGCAAGCAGAGAGTGCCAGACCAACAGGCAACTGCACAGAGGGGGGAAGGAAGAGGCAGCCAGGAAGGTTACGTGTCAGCGCAACCAGCTGAGTATTTCAGAAAGCACACATCTCTGCTCCCTGGCAGGCAACAGCTTAATGGGTGGTCTGGGGAGGAGACAGGAGCAGTGTTATTGGCAGCTGGCAATTAAAGCCCAGTGTCAGAAAGGCTTTGATCATCCTGAAGCATGGACAGCCTCTCCCAACAGACTCAGGTGCCTAGCTGTGTTTGACACAGGTTAGGCATAGTGGGGTTTTATGCCTCAAAGTCCAAAACCAACTAATCCTCCTACAAACCCTCAGGTTACTTTAGCTCATCGGAGCTCAGAGTGCAAACAAAACAGGCAAACAAACACATCCGACGTGTCCTTCCTGCATCTGAACTCTTTCCCTTTTGCTGTGTTGTCAGCTGCGCTCTGTTCCCTGTGGAGGGGACAGGACTAAGCCACAGCACCCTTTGCAAGTCGGCTCCACTGCGCTGCAGCCGCGATGGCACTTTAATACTTCCCTCCGCTGTCTCAGCTTGCCAAAAAAGCAACAGCAAGCTTGAGATCTCTCCCAAATACCTGCTCCCTCATACTCGTTTGGTGATAGGAGGTCACTGCCATTCATCATCACAAACAGCTATGGTTTAGTTCCATACACTGTGCACTTGACAGCCCTAACCCTCTACAAATCATCTTTATGATAGGTTTTGGCTGACCAGGCTGATACACAAACACTACACAGAGGGACACCAGCACTTCTTACACATCCAGGGTAAACAGTGGAGGGGTATGGAAAAAGACCCACAGACCTATGTAGAGCCCAGATTTGGCCATCTGCTCTATCACCTTAAGCAGCTCAAAATCGCTACTGTTTTGGATCCTTTTCCTCCTCCTTTTCTATTCTGAGATTTGTTTTCATACTATGGGATAAGATGTTTCTGTACAGGACTCCATCCCGCAGCACAGAGTTAGCCTAAACTTCATTTCCATTCCCGACAGGAAAACCCCAAGGGTCACTTTTTACTGCACCTTGGTCTCGCAAGGGCAGGTGGTTTCTCAGTACCAAAGTAACTCAGGACAAAGATGAAGATGAAACAGCAGCATGGCCCAAAGGGCTGCAAGGATGACTTCAGCTACAGACAGAGGCTCATTTTCTCCTCACCAAGGAGCTCAGCTGGCTGCTCCTTATCTCAGCAGGTTTGAAGTCATCCAAGGACCCTTGATCCACCTCAGAGTGCCCATCACTCAAGTCTCACTCACCACTAATTCATATAACTAATGCCAGTAACATACAAATCATCATCCATTGGCATCTCACCAGGGAAGAGGGAGCCTTTGGCGTGGTCCCCAAACAAGCCCATAAGACAGAGTGGCCACATCTCCTTCCACAGTTAGGAAGTACGGCTGGAAAACATGAGCTGATCCCAGCTAGTCACATACCTCATTTAGGTGCTGGCTTCCTACAGCAAGATGCTCAGAGGCATCCTCAGATACAACTTAATATCTTTATTGGACCAATTGCTGTCCAGAGGAGCCCCACACCATGGATGGGAGAGGATTCTTCTTACATCCAGCATTTCCATCACATAAATCCAGTTGAGTATCACAGAAT
>NW_010197100.1:100875-105678 GCF_000695765.1 Mesitornis unicolor | reverse complement strand
CTGCCCAGATGCAGGACTCTGCACTTTTCCTGCACAGGAAAGTGCTCTGCCATCATGCCTGGTGCTGTCACAGTGTTCGAGGCCTAGAGGTTACCCTCAGACTTTTTTAGGTGTTGTCCTGACCATGAGAGACAGACAGACTTCTGACAACACCAGGGCAATCACCACCAGCAAAATTCAGAGCCTGATGCTTGGTGTTTTCTGGCTCACTCCACATGGTCTTCTCCTTTCCAGGACTGGCATAAACTTTCAAGCCCTCCTATGCTTTGTTTTCAGTCTGTAGCCAAAATATCACATCTTGTTTCCAGAGAAGATGGTAAGATCACGACCTCCCTATACAGATCCAAGCCCACCATTGCAAACTGGCACAACGGGGACCCACACATCCAGTACTCAAGCACAGGATAAGTCTTCTCCAAGGTATGAGTCAACACCTTCCAAGTCATAGTCAAAATCTGCTCCCAACCTTCACCCTGAGCAAAATCTCGAGGAAACCTATCCCACCATGGGGCACAGAGGCAGGGCACTGGCAGCATCCCTGCAGCCACAGCTTGGCTGCAGTTCAGACCATGCTCCCCATTTCCTCCCATAGGTGCTCATTGCACCTCCTGTTCTGTCTTTCTGGAGGAACCAGTGAACTTCAGCAACAGTTCCAGCCAATTTTTTCTCTTCAGCACAAAAGGCAAATTTACATGACATCATTAGTACCTAGCAAGAGGCCTCTAAATAGGAATTTATCTGTGAGAACAGATTATAATTAAGGGGAATTGCGATACAGGATGCCGTTAAAGGAAGTTTGATATTTGAATACTGCAATTATTTTGTCTTCTTTCCTGTGTTTTTGATAAATATTTATAAAGATACAACTTGTTTGTAGCTCTCAGAGTAAGTAGGGAGAGGTTTCTGCGGTCAGGACTCTGATTTGTCTTGAAACATTTAATGCTGCAAATGGACAAGGTCATGTCTGATTGTCTTCTACCTTTAGCCCTTTGAATTAACACAGTAGCTTTCATAAATGAGATATCCAGTTTTGTATCAAGATAGACACTGCTCTTAAACACTTTCTGCAGGAGGACTGTCTTTTTATTGAACTTAATATGATAGGCTAGCACACAATGTCTGTGTCATATGTAGCATGAGCAAATATAGCAAGATTAAAGCAAATTAGAGCAGGCTTTGGCTCACACTACAGAGTCTTGTCTGCAGTCCTGCCTTAAAGTATGACCTGAGGACTAAAGATGTGGACTCACTAAATGTGTAATCCAGCACTCTTCTGCTCTGGTCTCCTTGCATTTGCCCCCAGAGAGGCAGGCTGCATCCAGCCTCCCATCATCTCCATCCTTACCAGCAGCTCACAGACAGGCAGGAGCAGGAGGGACACAAGCCTTGTCCTCACCCACTGCCTGCCAGCTCCCCTGGGATCAGTTATTCACCATCCGCACGAGGTAGTGCCAAATCACACAAAAACTCAAAGAGCGGGTCTCCCAGTGGCTATTCAGGGCTCTTCTCAGCATCTCTTTGCCTGAAGTCACACGTTAGGTTGCTTTTAGCTTATGAATGAAGAATAAACACTGGCCAGAAGGTCAGCCATGGGATGAAATGGCCTGTCAAAAACCAAACAGCTCCAGCTGTCCTCCTCCTCATATCCCTGCTTGTAAATGGCTTTTTAAAAATCAGAAGCACAAGAGCCAGTTGTTCAAGGCCAGCTCTAAAGTGTGTTCTAACCTTGAATCCCATACATTCACGAGTTTTTCCATTTTTTCCACTTCTGTGGCCTAACTGGCTGAAAACAAATACACAGAGTGTCATGTATTAACAAGATCCATCTTAAGCACTGCATGAAATTAAGTGGGTCCAAAGGTCAAACTCTTTGTGGCTACAGTTCATCAAAACAGGGTTCAAACTGGAAAATTATTCCAGTTCCTTTCCTTTAATTAAGATATTCTCAAATTACTGCTTCCTTGAGGCTTTTCTTATCTGGATTGTATCTATGGGGGTTGAGGGAATACAGAAGTGGTCTCCTAGCTTGAAGCTCTGCGCCTATTTGCGTAAAAAGATATGTATTTTTTTGTTTATATTACCCAAGCACTTATATTTAAGACAGATGCACCATCAAAAAGATGACACAGATCATGAAAAAATTAGATGGTCCAATATAAAAAATGAGCGTTGCTTCCATGGGCAAGTAAAATAAACTCCATAAAATATTATCTCCACCCTGAAAACATGCAAGTATGTGCCTTTCATGTAGCTCATCTGTGCATGTATCTTCACATTACTGGCACCCATATACTCCCTGCTTTGTTGCCTTTGATTTCTGGTACTAGATGCCCTTTAGATAGGTTCATTCGCAAAGTTATTCTTGTTTATTCGGGTCTTGCAGCAGTAGAGTTCCCACCTGACTGCCCCTACCCCCAAATTAATAATGAATACTTATAACAACTTCCACATATGTAAAAAGTTTTTCCCAAAATAAGGAGGCCTGGCCCTAAACACACTAGTAGAATCATTACCTAACAACAAGGAATCATTAAGCAATATTAACGTACCATTTCTTTTGGGAAAACAGATTTGATAAACAGGAGTGGTAAAACCTTCCACCATACCGGAAAGGAAATTTGCATAAATTTCCATCCTCTGTAAACACTGAAATACAAGAATAAAAAAACTCATCATGCATCTGAAATCCAACCCACAGGTATATATATCACATGTGATTATATGAAATTATGAAGATAGAGATCTTCAAGTTTTTCAGCTGTACTTTGGTCTCTGTGTCTCTGCAACTTCTGCATGTAAGAAAAGGCTTAAAATCCTACGTAATGACCAAATAAATGAATATTAATGGGCTCTGTGCTAGAATAAATATCTCAGATCATTTCAGCTCAAAGTATATTGCAATTTTTGGTACAGCAAATGCCAATTATATTCATTAATTGCAATTATCTTTTCTAATTATGTAGCATTGTAAAGCACATTAAATTGATTTCTTAAGTAGTATCCTTCCAGGCTCCATATCACATTGTAACATCTGTTTGAAACAAGCAAGACACCAGACAGTACAAACTGAAATAGAAACAGGAAAATGAAGGTTTTAAAGGTTGGCAGAAGACCAATAATTTTGAACATATGACCTTTCCTTTGGGAGAAGCAAATTCCTTACAAGTGAGGAGAAATCGATGGGACCGGTGTCTAAAAGGGCAAGTTTTGTGCTCACCACATCAGCGATGGCAGTCTAAGGGAGAGTGGTGGGAGTCTAAGGAAGGGTGGTGGGAGTCTAGCAGTAAAAAAGTCCTTCAAGACGAGTCTTGAGAATGAAGAGACTGAAGATAAAAAAAGACAGTGAAAAACTGCCGGGGCTTATTTAACCATTAGACTGAAAGCAATCAATTTTGAGAGCCAGGAGTGTGAACAGGAAGCCAACCATTGCTGTAGGAGAGAAATGGGGTGTACAACCGAGCTGGCAGCACAGCACATTTCCATTTCTCATTGACGACGCACCATAACTCCTTGTCCTGGGCTTACCCCTGCAGTCATGGGGGTGCTCCTGCACACCCTTATGGTATCTGTTAACCCTCACAAGCCCAGACTCAGCATCTCAAATAGTTCCTGAGACCAGTTACTTGTATGATGGAAAAAAATAAACCTGTGGAATTATGGTGACCCTATCGGCCCTAACTGTCCCCTTATCTGCCAATGCAAAATAGCTACTGCCAGCCCCTCTCTATCCCTTTTTCAAGCCTAGTTTTCATTGTCTGAACTAGTTAAGCAAATGTTCAGACGTTTACCTTCTCTGTCTGATACCTCCTGTTATAACAGTTAAGAGAGGTGTGAAAATACAGCCCCATTCAGAAGGCATATTGCATCCCAAAGGACTTAAAAGGCTGTTTTAAGCCTATAAAGACACCACTAGTGGTGATGTTACGATTCTTGTAATCCATAACAGCAAAAGCACAGCACAACAAAAGCTTGAAACAAATGGAAGCCTGCAATGCCCACACACAGCCAGGACGTCTGATTGTTTAGGTGCCATCAAAAGAAATGCAACCCAGAAAATTGCATGGGCCTCAAACCCTTCTCCCACAGAGAGCCAGGGCTGTGGCAGAAATTGAGTCTATAAATACAAAGAGCTTATATACTGTATAGTCACAGGGCAGACACAGCCCTGATTAAAATAGAGTTGCACATCTACAGCCGCACTATGTTATGAGTGAATATGAGCCACGCCAGCTCAGACAAACTAAAACCCCATCAGCACCTTCCTATTAATCCACACCTGAAGGAAAATTACCTGAGATTCCCGAGCTAATCCCAAATTCCCCTTTGCACAGGAATTAATATTGGCATGACAATTCTATAATCCTTATTCATGTAGAAACAAAGACAGGCTTACTACTGACTAGCACAGCATGGATACAGACAGGCAGATTGTTTTACTGTCATGAAACCTACTGGATTTGACTTTGTACCTTGTGGGTGAATGAACTCATGTTTTGAGCCTCTTCCTGCCCCAGATTTGTAGTGCTACAAAGAGAAAAAAAGAATGTGGATTGGAGACATAGATTCACTCTGGGAACCATCCTACAAAGACAGGAGTGCTATCCAGGGTGCCCTGAAATCGTGTTTCTCCCAGTGCTTCTGAAAAGGTCTCATTATTTGCGTGTGATTTTTGCTGGGGCACAGCCTGGTGAAAAGCGGGCAGATAAACACTGGCTCCTGAAAGGTCCCTGTTAAACCAGGAAAACCCAGCAGAGCACAAAAAAGGCCAAAGCTCTGCTCCGTTATATCTTGCTACTGCCAAGG
>NW_010197100.1:85164-100844 GCF_000695765.1 Mesitornis unicolor | reverse complement strand
TTTACCTCAGCAGGAAGCATATATGAATTCTGGGGCCAGTTCACAGTTACAAATAATATCCCAGCGTTTGACTTTTCCTGCCATTTAGCTATATCCCTCAGGGCATTGGTTAAAAAAGCAACCTCTGCTTTATTTGGGTTTGCTGGTCAACAAGCAAAGAGCACCAGGCTGAGCTGATTTTAAGCCACAGGAAATCATAAAAAATGGTAATGCACATAAAGTGCTGCTGCCACCAAAGGTGCTGACAGCTGAACTCCAGCAAAATACAAATATCACAAAAAGAGTTGAGGAAACAGCACATCGTGAACACAGAACTGGATAGGGGACATAACCAGCAAGGGATAAGACAAATCTGTTGCTAAGTTATACAAGGATGAAAGAAGCAGTTTTTGTACTCTACACTGGTTCTGCCAGCACTAAGCAACCTCCCATGGCTCCAGCCAGGGCTGGTCTTCTCCTGGGCACCGTGAATATTCCTCTCTGCTCCCACCTGCAATGTCTAAGGAGATGCTTCTATACTTCACTGAGTTATTATTATAGCATCATTTGAGTATATCTGAGCTAGCTTTAAACTAGCTAGTGAAATAAAGCTAATCATAAAGCCACACAACTGAGGGTCCAGGCTATTAACCATACTGCTAGTCCAGGCCGTGATGGAGTTTAAGCAAACTAGCAAAGCCAAACCTTCACAGCCATGCTCAGCAGTGCTGCAGCTGCCCTGCAGACATACCTCAAAAAAACCCACAAAGCACACGATGAAAACACTGAAAGGCATGGCATGAAAGCAGTGAGAGGTTTGAAACGAAAGAAACAGTTACCTAAGCTGGCATGTTCAGTTACCAGGTAGCGGTAAAGTCTTTTGGGGTGGCACTCTCCTTCCATGCTACTGCAGGTACCTGCTTGTGTCAACACATTTCTGAGATGCATTTTCAAAGTATTTCAATTTTTGTGGTCTTTCCTCCCCTACCATTCTTCCTCCCTAGCAGGGCATGAACATAAGCAAGTTCTTTAAATGCAGGTACGTACGGGCCCAGCTATCCTAGTGCACCCCTCTTTGCACTGCTGTAAGCCCTCATCTGCCAAACCCCTTTTGTTTTTCATTTGAAGCACTCTTCCTTTCAGTCTGGTCAGCAGCTTTACTCATCCAACCCCAAGGCCACATTGTCCTGCCAGCCAGCACGGAGGTGATCCACCACTCCAAGACAGAAAAGTCAGACTTACCTTCCTTGCACAGTCACTGCTCAGGGTCAGAGCCAAGACAACAGCGAGAGGAGCACAGACTTTCATCTTTGCTCTCCTCTCATGAGGGCTTTGCCTGGCAGAGGGAAACTTACAGGTCTGGGCTGAAGCAGGAGAGTGAATCAGCACCGAGCTTTCGCAAGGGACTGTGATTTACTTGACTTTAGGGTATTTTAGTTTTCTAAGTAAGCAGAGCTGTTATCATTGTTAATCATTAATGTCTTTGTAGGTAGATGGGAATGCCACGTAGGGAGATGCTCTCCCTAAACCACAGGGAGTGAAGAGTTTACAATGTGCCTGACCCTCGGAGATGATCGGTGTTGCCCTCAGACGGTGTTTCAGAGCAGGTCCCAGAGGAGCTCAGCCAATGCTGCTTGTAATCAGAGACGATTCACCATCCAGACATTTCCCATCTCATTCTCTTCAGGAGCTAATTAAAAGCATGGTAAAGCAATAACTGGGAGCTCCAAGCAAGCCCACTCAGGAGATGACATTACGTTGCAAAATACGGACCAGATCAATGTTGATATCAGAAACAGAATTACTCATTAACAGATGGTTACCTGCCCAGCCATGACTTACAACAGCAGCCTTTCAGCAACAGATTGGGAAAATTAAAGAGAAAGAAGATAGACCTTACTCTAACAAAATATTTAGTGTACCAAAAAGCTCCCTTCTGCAGCTGCCTGAGCATAGCCAGCTCTGTCTCGTGAGTGCTTGGCTGAGATAGCTGCTCTGCAGAAGAGTTTCTGACAGGGATGCAGAAGGTATTGCTAAAAGTGAGATTGCACCAGGGGAGTCTGTTTCAGCCCCACCTTGCCCTACAACCAAAATCCACAGGTTTGGCTGGTACAGCTGTGTCTAAGCTTGAGGCTTTTGCCAGCCATGTCCTGACAACCAGGAACCGCACCTCTTCACACCCAAAATCTCCACAGCCACAACAACCGAAAGAAAGCCATAGTCCTTGCATAAGTTGTGCTCTACCCTTTGCAGTTGCACCAGCACAGCGATGGAAGGGATGTGATTTTTATTTATTTTTACTTTTTTTTAAATCAACAAGAGCATGGTAGCAGGGCCCAGCAGTGCCATGGAGCTACCCCAGCATCATTTTGCCATGATGGTTTATAACACTGGAGGGGATTGTCACTGGCTGTGCTATCACACTGCTGTGCCTGTCCTCACAGTAACAGCCCCTGTTAGTACAATAATGCAAGTGTAATTTCATGGACAAAACTTCCTACTGCCCACAGGACTTGGAAGAGTAGGAACCAGGCAAATTTGGAATTTTCTTCCCGAAAATCTAGCAAAGAACAAACAAATAGAAAAAAATCCTTTACCTCTATGCATTGTTTGTTGCCTGAAGATTTGAAGTTAATAAAGCTTCAGGACAAACTTGTGGAATAGGTCTGTTCTGATCTGCCTGGGGACACCTGACAAAGCTGGAACACAGATTTCCCCTTCCTACCCTCATTCTTGGCTTTGACCATCAGGCTTCAAACTAGTAATGCCTGTACAATGGCTTGTAGACATCCACTTGCCATCCAGGCTACTGAAATTGTACAAATAAATAAATAATAATTTAAAAAGTCATTAGCTGCTATTCCCTCCAAAGTACCCAAAAGCTCTCCAGAAAAACAGGAGCAGGGGAATGAGGACAGCAAATGGAGGAGGAAGATACTTCTTCAAAGCTGTGAAGATATCCTCTTCCACCTGTTTTCAGCATAAAAGCCATCCACATTCAGGACCAGAAACATTATGTTTCTGTGGTGACCAGAGCAGGTTGTAGAAAAGCATTTTCACATACTTAAAAGTGAGAAGGGAGAAAAGCAAGAATGCAGTCTGTATCCACGTGTCTGCTCCCAGTTGCTGCAGTTTAGAGGCATTGCACAGTGTCTTTCTGAGGAGGCACAACTCTGAGTTTTTAGCTCAGACCAATTCCTCAACAAAAGAAAAAGGAAGAAGCACAGGAGTCACTTCAGCTGATGGGACGGTGCTGGCACAAAGCAAAAGGAAGGAACAACAAAGTCAAGAGTTGCCACAGCTGCCAGAGAAGCACCAACATAAAATGGGAATTACCCCTGAGTAAGATCTGAATAACAACTGAACAGTGATTTCAGGGTTCAGACAGATATGAATAATTAAAAAATCATAACTACTACAGATATGCTGCCTGAACAGGTCTTATAGTCATGGAGAAAAGGCAGAATTTGAGGTGGGGTTTTCCTTGTAACTTGTTAAATGATCGGTGACCTCTTCAGCTATCTGTAGCCAGAAGAAAGTCTGCCTGCCTTCATCAGGCCTTTCCTAATATCAGTAAAAATTAAGTATGCCACTTCTTTTTTTTTTTAGAAACATTGGATCTCATTGGAAGAAACCACTCAGAAAACTGAAGATTCCATTTTGATACTGAATTCTTATAAACTTCACAGGGCTTTGGGTGCTTGGAAGTCCATAAGGGTGAAGAATAAGGTCTTGGCTGCAGATATTTAGGTGTCATTATGTGAAACTTCAGCCAAAAGCAGCACAAGTGGACAATCTGGGAACAAACCTAGGGAATAAAGAGTGTGTGAATCCTTTACACTGGTCTGGTTTAGTGCCATTCCAGACAGAACCATCCAGCAGCACGGCACTGGGTGAGCTGGGAACTACCCCAGTGGATGAGAGGCACCAAGCAGGGAGGCCATCCCTTCCCCTAACACATGTTCACATCTGGCTCTGCAGCCTCTCCATCTAGAACTCAGACGCACAGAGCACCCAATGTGAATATAATAAAAACGGGGAAAAAATAAGCAGCACAGAGCTTAGGGAGCTTCAGCAAGCACAACCTTTTTTATTTACTCATGTACACCAGCAGAACTGGTGCACACAACCAGCCACCTCCTCAGCACACAGAGCATCAAATGGACCCCACCCCAGCAGGCCTTTGCTCCTGCCAAAGACCAAAAAGCCACTCTGATATTGAGATATCACCAGATTACGTGCTGTTAAGACCTCTGGGGGTACCTACCATGAGAGAAATGTCTTCAGCTGTAAAGAGGAGATGCTGTTTGGTTTGTATCACCGCAGCTGAGAACCCACCAGCCTGCAAGACTCAGTGCACCACACCAAAACCCCCACCCCTCATGGATCAGTCTCATAAGCCCACAGAGCTGCTCTCAATCTTCTCAAATCAATTCATCTGTGATTCATTGCCAGCATACTAAAGGAAACTTTCCATAAAGGGAGTCAGGTGTGTGTGGAGCAAATACCATAACAACAACGAGCAAAACAATGAAGATATGGAAACAATCCATATGGCATTCAAGATAAAATCCCTAGCATTAGATTTGAGACTTGGTTTAGTGCACACTTCAAATGAGGCTATGTAAAACACTAAATAAATGTAAATATAAATATAAATAGAAATAGAAATAGAAATAGAAATAGATATAGATATAAATACAAAATATGTGTGTATATGTGTAAAAGAGAGGAAAACTGGAAAAAAGAACTAGAGGAAAGACCTGTCTTCGGGGTGACAGAATATTTGGCAGCTCTAAGGCCTGCAGCCTGCACTGTGGCTCATCCCACCAGTGAAACTGCAGTTAGAGTCTGGTTCTTGTTTTCCAAAAAAAATCTGCTTTTCTTCTAAAGAAAGGCACATTCTGATTCTTAACTTTGCTACACATAATACTGAACATTTCCTGTGGAGTGCACATAATCCAAATGCCTTTAGAGCCAGATTCTGCTACTGCTGAAGTTAATGTAAGGTTTCAAAATAAAACTAGGAAGTCTTTATCGTGTTTGCAGGCTGTAATCCTTTTGTATAGAAAGCTAAAATCCCTCAGTTTCATCATTTTTCCCTTAATATTGACATCACCATGGGAAAATGAAAGGGCAAATAAACACACAATAAATGAGCAGAAAGAAACAGAAATCCTTGCTGCAAGGGGTATGTGAAAGCATATCAGTGTGCTTACACATACTGATAATGCTGCTTCATATGTTTGCCTTTTCCTCGCTTCCCACATTGCAATGCGCTTATTTCTTTAAATTTAACAATAATTAATAAAAGCCTAAGACCGACCCCAGACTCTGAACTACTTACTAATAATGAAACAATATTATCAACCATCCTAAACCATTAATTACCAACAAAAAGTAAAATAACTGAGTCAGCCACCAATGTGAAACAATAAATTGCTTCCTTTTTTTTCATCAATTAGTTGACTACACATGAGTGGAAAAGACAAGTCTAAACACACATGCATCCATTTGCATTCATTCCTGTGTACCAGCTACTAAGCAGATCGGGGGAGGGTTATCCCATGAGTGCAAGTTCATCAGTATTCTCCATTTTTACATTTTTGCCTGACCCTTGTAAATATTTCTGGGAAATCTACCACTCAGCTATTGCAAAATGGAAGGAAAATTATAACACTTTCTAATGACTGACTAATTCTTCCATGTATTTATGCAAAATTTTATGTTTTTTCACAGTAATAAGGTTTCCTTCTTTCAAAGCCAGGTTCTTCCTCCCTTGTGAAGGTAAGACACAGCAGCCAACTAATGGGGCAGTGCTGCCTCCTAAGATGATGTGGTGTCAGCTTTAGCTGACATTACTGTTATGAAGCCCAATTACTCATTTAGCCCATTACTGTTATGAAGGAGCCAGTTGCAGACTACAGCATTGCTGACACAAGGTACCAGTGCTAGACCTAAAGTCTCTGCAAATGTGCTGTGCCCAAGGCATTTATACAACCTGATGAGTGCATGCTAATTGGAAGTAATTAGAAGTATTGCTAGCATGAAAAATATGTCTTTTTATTTGTCCATCAGAGAGGGGTAGGATGCAAGCACTCATGTGTGCCAATTCTGATTGTGGTGTCCCAGCAAAGGACAGCACCCATGTGAGACACATGCAGACCCCCCCAGAGTATTTTCATGTAATCTGGGGGACCTGCAGACCACACTGCCAACCTTGCCGTCACTCTCAGGTGAGATTCCCTTAATATCTGTTGCTTGAGATCATTCCCATCCCCTGGTCCTGGGAGCCATTACCAAAACTCAGCTGTTCTCGTTCCTTAATGAATATCCTAATCACCAGAACAGAGCCTAATAGGCTCTAAGGCTAGGGAGTATTTAAAGACTTTAAAATAAGGCAAGGTAGCAACACTGGGAGCTTTCCCCTTCCCTCTAATACCTACTGCTGCTCCAATGCAAAAGGGCATGGGTCAGCCCTGCCTCTGAAACAGAGCAACCTGGGTCTGGTTTTTCATGTTCAAAACCAGCATCTTCACCATTGGACAAAAAGTGAGCCTCCACCTCCTCTGCTCTGTTCTGGAGTAGTGCCTAGAGAAAAGCCATTGCACTTCTCTTGCTAATCCCACGTGCAAAGGAAGAAAGCCAAAATCATGTCACTTGTTTGCTTATTTCAGCAAGAAAGAAGAAAAGCTTTGGCTCAAACCAAACTGAAAAGTTGAGTTATTCATGCAAGCCTTAAACAGTGCAGCACCCTGCTTTCCACACAGCCACACTGCAACCGCAAACACCTCTGGATTTCACCCCCTCCTCTCCCTGGCAGCTTCAGAAATCCCTGGGAAAAAAAATCAACATGGTCTTGGCTTTCAGAGAGGACTGGAGTCCCGATCCATCCTCCCCTTTACTGTTAATATTCGCGTTCCCCAAGCCTCTCCCACACCATAACAGAGGAAACAAACCCTTTTACAAACCATCCTTTCCCCTCACAGAGGCAGCGAGGCTGCTAAAAGCACAGCTGCAAAAGACTGGTTGCTGGGCAGCTGGGATCCAGCAAACACAGATTTGGCACTGCCGCGCTTTAGCAGATAATCCTGGGACAGAAAGATACGCCTTCACCCAAATGTTTACTCCTCCTCCCTCCTTTCACCTCCCACGCTCCTCTGGCACCTCTAGCAGCTCTCCTGGCTTCCCTCACCCGCCAGCTCACAGCTCTGGGGTTTTCTGCACTGATTTCCTTTCTCTTCTCTCCAGGGACTGAAACTGTTCTCAAATTTATCAAGTTATTTTTTTTCATCTCTCTCCCTCACCACTCTCATCCCTTCCCAGCACACTGGCCATGGATATCCCATCCTGGACCACAACCTTGTCAGCAGCCTCCACTGCCCCTCCACAGAGCAAACATCTTCCTTCCAAGGACTTGCCTTCAGCAGCTCTGCAGACCTTCACACTGCCATCACAGCTCCTCATGGAGATGCATCTGCCCCTGGACTCCAGGATTTTCTCCCCAGAGTTCCTTTGTTGGCCTTGGCACGTTTTTGTTAAACATCACTCTTCACCAAACCACACATCCTGGTGCTTACTCACCATTTCCATTCTGATTTTTCTCTTTTTAATTGACCACATCCATGTGTAGTGATTCTGTAATGGCTTCATGCTTTTTGCTCTGTGAAATCATATTTTCAGCCAGATTCAGCCACTGTAGTTGCAGGTATGTATTTTAAAAGCCTTTGCCTGCAGCTGTGCTTACAAATGTTTCTTTCATGCATCCAAAAAACTTTAGTTCTGATTTGAAAAATCAAATCATATAAAAGTAGCAATGGAAGAGCTGGACTTGAGCTGCAGAAACAAAACCAGATTGTAATTTTTTACCCCTAATCACACAAATCTGTGAGTGATTTAAAACACTGCTACAAGCTGTAATACACATCCAGACATGGATCTAGTTGCAAAAACTAGCCAAGATTTTAGAAGTTTATTTCAAGATGATACTTTGTTCTGTTATACACCCAGATATCACGATATTTCTAAAATACTATGCCTGCAACCAGTCTAGGATGTGTTTACATGAAGAGACTATTCCTCCTACTGTATGAATAAGAGTGGAAAGTAGGTAACTGTATTTTTAAAGGACTTTAGTATAAACCTTTGCCGATAACCTTGGCTGAAACAGTAGGCCCATATACAGAGGCGTATGATTTTTTTTTAGCCATGTACTTGCTGAAAACTGACAAGAAGAGGTGTAGAGGCACCCACCTTCCACCGATGCCAACCCATTTAGGTAACTTCAGCACAGGCTGATTTGCAATTGTTAGGCACGTACATTTTTAGCTGTGCTCAAATTCCTGCTATTCCACCCACTTTCTTCATTAGCATATTAGACGCCCCCATGGCATACTTTAAAATGGTCTATAAGTCAGGCATGTGTGAGGGAAGGTGGCTCCACTGCTGCAGCTGAAGTCTTCCCTTTCGAAGTGGGAACAAGCACTAACAGGGAAGACTCAGCCCCATGAGATGCACACCAACCCCACATCCTGCCTTGGCTTCGGGGTTATTTCTCATGGTAGGGCAGAAAGCAGAGTTCACAAATGGTGCTCTAATTATTATGATTGCAGCCATGATAGTATCCTGTATGGAGATCTCTCTATATATTTATACATCTATATTTCCCCTTTTTTTCACATATACATAGAAACCAGGCACCTTATTAAACATTCACTCTCTGCTTTGCAGGTAACTCTCACACCAAGGGTTGAAGTGCCAGGCAGCACCCGTTGATCATTTTGGCTATGCCACTCGATGAGGTGCCCTCATCTAAACCTGCCCCCTGCACAGGGACCCCTCCTCTCACACAGTGTCACTGCAGCAGCAGCCCAGGGCCAGCAGGGCTGCTTGGATACCAGATTTTTCAGTGTCATCGTAAGAATACTCCCATTAGATTTATGAATCTGTATTTTCAATTTGTTAATCTAGCATGGTGTTTGCTTAGGCTTTCTCTGAGGTTTTTACACTACCAATCTGGTGGCAAACCCCTACGGGACCGTCCCCAGAGGGTATTTCTAACGATACCATGAGTGAGTGCTGTTCCAGTCAAGCAGTCGGCAGTTTAGGTGAAAGACAAATTATAATTTCTTTCACTATCAGACACAAATCTCCCTTTATCATTTTCGCCTCCTGGCTCTTCCTCCCACTGCCTTTCTCCATAGTTTCTTCCCTTGTTTCCCTGCTACGCAACTCTTGTTCCTAAGCACAAGCCCAACTCTTGGACCTCAGTCCCAGATCTTGGGGTGAATCTGGGAGAGCTGGTAACACAGCAGATAGGCAGAAAGGGACGCTCGCCTCCTGAAGGGAGGGACATGGGTGCCCTCCAACCTGCCCTCCTCTCTGGCTGCATACAGAAGCCCCACCACTCATGGCCTCCTCTTCTCTGTTACCTCCCTCTACTGTTGCCTGTCCATGGCCTCATCCTGCTGCACAGTTTTTCGCCAAATCAGTAGGGATTCTGTCACTGACAAAACCTAAAGGCCCTTCTTCCCCATACTGCCAAAAGTAAGGCAGACAGAGATGTACCAGGAGGAAGCGGGGTCCCTCCCAGTAAGCAGCCCTCTCCTTGCTGCACAATCCTGACCTGTGAACCACCTCACGGCTGGGCTCAAGGATAGGCTAAAGACTTCACAGCACAGCCAATATCCCCACTGTATTTCCTTTTTTTCTCTTCCCCCCCCCTCATTTCCTTGTACCTCCAGTGCCACTCCTTGTAATTGCTGCAGAAATGTAATTGCTGCTCTGTGTAATTGCTGCAGAAGCAATCTGAGCTGTCATTGACTTACATTGTTCACACATCAGGAGAAACTGGCAGATCAGAGTCACCCCACCTAGCTTCAGGGACCTGCTGCATATGTATTTACATCTGAGGTAGGTATCAAGGCTCCCAATATAAGCAATAGAGACCTAGAAAATAGGAGTGAAATTTAAGGTACGAATCACCTGTCCAAAAGTATGTTTCAACTCAAGGATGAAACAAATCATTCTTTATTATTACAAAGAATGGTGAGGGGGCTGGAGCATCTTTTTTACGAGGAAAGGGTGAGAGAGCTGGGTCAGTTTAGCCTGAAGAAGAGAAGACTGAGAGAGGATCCTCTTAATGCTTACAAATATCTAAAGGGGGGTTTTATGAGGAAGGAGCCAGGCTCCCTTAAGTGGTGCCCTGTGTTAGGACAAGGGGCAATGGACACAAACTGGGACACAGGAAGTTCAATCTCAACATGAGGAAATACTCCTTCTCAGTGAGGGTGACAGAGCACTGAACAGGCTGCCCAGAGAGGTTGTGGAGTCTCCTTCTCTGGAGACATTCAAAACCTGCCTGCACGCGTTCCTGTGTGACCTGGTCTAGGTGATCCTGCTCTGGCAGGGGGGGTTGGACTGGATGATCTTTTGAGGTCCCTTCCAACCCCAACCATTCTATGATTCTGCGTTTATATCCATTGACAGTATTAAACAAATAATCCTTTATATCTGTGGACAGTATTCACCGTATCTCTAACAAATATATAAAGTGACACCTGTGTTTAGAATACAAAGGTAGCCTTGGAGTAGACACTTAAAGTTAGGCATGAAGATCCCAGCCAGGATCACCTAAAAGAGAAATCATGACTTTCAGATCAGCTCTGTTAAGTCTATTTTGAATTAATCTGGACTTTATTTTGCTCACTTGAGGCCCAATCCTGTTAACTAGCAAGGAAAATTGCATCTCACGGCACCACAGAACGGGTCCTTTCATAGTGTAAACTGATGCTGATGCAATGAATGGCAGCTCTCTCGCCTACCTCTGTATGTGTCTCTTTCCCACGTAATATAAAACAAACAGGCAAAGATGTAATGGGAGAACCAGTGCTCATCAGAAGACTGAGGTGGTGCAAGATCAATGGCACCTTCCAACAGGAAGATGAACAAGGCCTTTTTGTGCCTTCACCCTCTCACCAGGGAGTGAAGCTGTGGCATGCGTTGTTCTGGATTTTCTAATACTCACGCGCACGCATTTTACTCAATGCTCAAATAAGCAAGGACAAGATCAAAGATATAAGCCCAGCATCACCGATTATCTCCTGGTTGCAAACACATTTCAGCTAACTGATTTGCATACAGAGGGCTGATCTCAGCCAGGCATTGCTTCATCCTGGCCATAGCATTGATTGGAAATTTAGAAGTGTGGAAGAGGTTCAAGTTATGCTATGTTGGTATTTGTGTTCATATTGTTGGTATACTAGCAAATACAGTTACTGAAAAGGATGTTTGCAGCAAGTCTATAAATGAGGGAGAATAGTAATTAAAGGTTAGTTTTCCCTCATCACATGGCTTCATATTTCCAGGAAATACTCAAATCTTTAAGAAAGACCCCAGAATGGGGAGAGGCGTTAACTTCATTTTTATGCCTGATTTAAGATTTCGCCACTCCAAGAGGATTAGCTTTAATTAGACAAACTTCTAGCTGGCCTTTCATTTCTGTATCTGCCTTCTCTGGGACTGAAGGTTGAAGCTGTACAATAACTAAGTTATATACTATTTTGAGATTGTGAGCAGATCTTTGCAGGCAGGGAATGCAAACAATTACAGGTTGGTGTGTCCTGGCAAAGCAGACATAAGGTATTTGAGAATACACTTCCTGGGCTTGGACTTCAGTGCCTTCTCCAGTGAGGTAGGGAAGCAGTCTTTACAGTACTGGCCCTGAGACTTGATGCACACTATGGGGGCTTGGGAATGCTCTAGAGGTTTTGCAGCTCTGCGTACCTGCAGCGGTGGGGTTAGCATCATCACAGGAAGCTGGTATGAAATTATCATGGAAAGCATTACAGCATTGGCATGGACTTGGAAGAATTATGGTTCATCCCATTCCCATCAGCCATTATTTTCTGATACTATATTTCTATTTTTTTTTAGTCAAACTTCTGCAGGCCTTTGCTCTGGCACAGTGTTCAAAGCACAAACAAAGAGAAGGGTGAATGAGAAGGGAACCATGTAAGGACCGTTGTGTCACTGGTTCAGATTAGTGCACACAGACGCTGAACCACTGAGGCTCTCAGTTTTTTCACTCATGCTCTCTGGTATATCGAGCATCACATATTTCAGCAGTACCTGCTGCAAGGGCAGAGCAGTTTTGATGCATTTGTCCACTCAGAAACTGCAGAGCTGGACAACCCAGCAAGGCCGTGCAGAAGGGAAGCCAGAGGAGGACTACACTGAGCCTGGAAAACTTTCAGCTACTGCCTTCCCTCAGGTTTGCAATCCCTTTGTGTAGCTAGAACAGAGCAAAAGGAATTAATTAAAGGCTAAAAACCTAACCCACTATTATTAAATTCCAGAGAACAAGCTATTTTTAAGGTATATAAATATTTGGCAGAAATTCTTAACAGTCCTCTTTTAAAGGAATTTCTTTATGTAAGCTAAGTTTAAGAAGACATCTTTGCAAAATCTAATAAAATGCAGGCTAGTTTCGCTTACATTGAAGCTGTCACGTCCAAATGGCAACAGGTCCCAGAATAACTGAAAAAAACCTTTTCCCATCTTTTTCCTACATCGAAGTTAGACATCAATGAAACACTATCCGTTTCAGTGGTATAAATTATTTACTTGCTACATACTCAATTAACATTTTAAATGAGTTTGACACATTACAAATTCTATAAATTTTATTGTGCAGTACAGGATTTCTCAATATATTAGACAGACAAGGTATGAGAAATCAATCCAATGTGTATTTTCATAATAGAAAGTCATTAGACAGACGTTTAAAGGCAAAACCACAAATAAAACAAGAATACAAATCAATTTATGTACAATAACATTTTAAACTGTACAACAGAATGATCAATTGCAATGAAAATATCTAAACAATTTTTCTTTATTTCTTTAACAATTTCTTTATCTTCTACATAATCAATTCAGAAAACACGCTGGTTCATGTGTAACATACTGGATTTGCTAACAGTTTGAGCAATGCAGGCACGATTTGCAGACACCTGATCATCCAGCACTTCTCAGCAGATAAAGGTCTTCTGAAAAAAATCAAGAGAAACCCAGCTAAAAGTGATAGTTGGTCTACAGCAAGGAAATATTTCAGTAAGATCAATGAAATCTTTTCCCGTGTTTTAATTGGCATTGGATTAGAGCTCACAAATCTCCTGGTTGTTCAGAAGATGCTAAGCTTGGGATACTGTTCCAGAAGCAGAGGCAGAGAGAAGTACTTGGATGTGCCACTTGGTTTTGCTGCAGGGAAAACACCCACACCCTCGACAGAGCAACGCTGTTGTCACACAGGCTTGCCACATCCCCACAAAGCCTGGAAATCTGCCCGTCAGTGCAGAAAACGCAGCTGTTTCCAAACCCAACACATGGAGCTGTGGTTGAGGGTTAGGAGGAGTGGCTTGGATCTGCAGCGATTTTTGGCTTCTCACACCTCTTGTTTAGGACCTGCCCTTGGGCCGTGGCCGTTGTCTAACTGAGCCTTTGGAAACTTCCCAAAATCTTTGAGAAATGGTGAAAAGATGCCTCTAGGTGTTTGTATCACAGACGCTACGACTCACTAGTGCGTGCTCGCCTGGTCTCCCAGCTGCAAAGCACCTTAGGAAAGACCATTTTGAATGACATCATTCCCTATGGATACTGAGTTGGAAAGGTCTGGGATAAGCAGCAGCACCACTACTGAGACACAGCCACTGGCAATGATTTCAGTTTTGTGGTGAAAATCCGGCTACTTCCAAAAAATCAAAATAAGCTCCTAAGTCCTGATTATCTCAGGAGAAGAGCCAGGCTCTTCTCTCTCATGTTTTATCATTTGATAGGACAAGGGGCAATGGGAGCAAGCTGGAGCATAGGAGGTTCCATGTGAACATGATGAAAAACTTTACCATGAGGGCGACAGGTCCCTGGCCCAGGCTGCCCAGTGAGGTAGTGAAGTCTCCTTCTCTGGAGACATTCAAAACCTGCCTGGACGCATTCCTGTGTGACCTGGTCTGGGTGATCCTGCTCTGGCAGGGGTTGGACTGGATGATCTTTCGAGGTCCCTTCCAACTCCTAACATTCTGTGATCTCTGCTCCAGTAAGATAAGGAGGCTACTGGCTGAGCCATGTCGTTTAACAGTTTTCTGTTAACAGTAAACTCCAGCATCAGAAAAGAAGGAAGAATAAAGCAACACATGCTAGAGCAAAGGCAAGAAAAGAGGCCAAAACTTTCAGGCATAGAAGTAGTGCGTGAAGGACACAGCATCCTTGAAAGACATGAAATAGCCCCCAGAAGACTTTCAGGGGCATGAGAAAGGACATGGTACTCCTTCCAACAGAGCAGTAAATCTCTTGCAAAGTCTCTGTGCAAAGCCTGTTTATGTGCCTCCAAAAATATGCGTTATTTGTCATGCGGTCCCCCAGAGCTATATTGCGCAGTGGTTTATTTTGCATGTGTGTTATATTACAAATTTGTTGACAAGATACACTGCTACAGCAATCCTCAGGGGGAAGTCTCTTTGCAAGTTTGCCTATATGTATATTTTCTATTCTTCGCAGAGCCTTTAAAACAACAACAAAAAAAGCACAACAAAACTGTGACTGTCATGGAGCCTGTAAGGCTGACACCACTACCATTTGAAAATCAGATACCATGACAACAAGAGAAATATCAGACAATTGGTACATTAAATAAGACTTAGAATGCTGCAGGATTTTCTAAGTGTTGAGGCTGGGTTTTTATATCACTGGCGGTTACAGTTTCAAGTTTAAGTACTGATGTAGGTCAGTGGATCTCCCTCCCCCACCTAAGAGGATGGGGAGACCAAATTTCCCTTTATCATCATGGAATTAAGGAGACATAAGAGTATCTCTCTGTATAAGTGGAGTTTCAACAAGGGAAAACTGGGAAAAGTAAAAGAGAAATAAAGCCACATAAAATCTGATTACCTTTAGGAACTAGGTGGCAAGAGAAAGGAATAAGCTATCAAGCAGTGCTTCAGTTGGGCTGCTTTTTTAATTGCAAGTAGATTTCATTAGTAGTGGAAATCACAGTATAATGAGGCAACTTAAAATCATATTATAATGCTGATGTCACACAGTAATTAAAACTGGACCACTTCCTCAGTAAAATCTTGGAGAACACCAGCCGCAGACAGGCTGTCCACAGTCATTTTTATTAACTCCATGATCTGTGGCAACTGATTCCAGCAGGTTTAGCATTTATATTCTGCCAGATATTGACTAGGAGACTTAATATTGTTATTTTTTTCTAAGTCTAAGGAATTAATTTCCACAAGTCCTAGCTAAGAAGCCATTTTTATAAACAATATGCCAACAACTGGCACAACAGTGCAGTGTGGGGAGGAATGGTTTACCCGTGTCCCTTTTTTACAGGATTTCCAGGCTTTGTGCCAAGATTTTTCCCTGTGTTAAAGAAAACTCCATTCCTTCACATCCTTCATTTTTCTGCACACAGCTTGACTCTCCCGTGCTGTCAAATTCCCTTTGAATACTTCATACAGTCAAATCCTGTTTGCTGCACTCAGCATTTAAAAGCAGCAGTTTTGTTTGCTTTTTTTCTGAGTGCAGCAGCTTGTGTAGAGAAACCAGGAGCAGGTGAAGAACCAGCTCTTTGATTTGAACCTGGCTCCTACCAGCTTCACCTGATGGACTCTAATTCTTACATTAGAAAAGAGTGTGATCAT